>NW_027394287.1:0-220280 GCF_049309525.1 Garra rufa
GGGCTGGCGTTTCTTCGTCCGTGTTCACAAAACTACATATTTTAAAGGCATTAAAAAAAAAAAAAAAAAAAAAAAAAACACTCCAGCGATTGAACAATAATAGTAGATTAGTGTATTTAAAACGTTAAAATGCTTGCTTATTTGTGCTGCATTTTTGTGGAAACGAATAAGCTAGTAAAGACTGTTTCATATGGTCTCATCGTTTGAACCACGTTAGTTCAACAAAGTACGGCTGTTGTTAAAGACCTCACCAACTAATAACTTATGCTATTTAACTGATTAGAGTTCTCAAAAAAATGCAACTGTATTGAACATATAATCACTCATTTAATATTTTTTGTTCCCTGTCATTTCGCTGTATTTCCTGTTTGATTTAGCACAGGTTCCCTCTTACGTCATACTCCGAAAGTTCCCTTAGGCATTTGTGCGCATGCGCACTACTCATAAAGGGTGATTTAATAGAGGACGCACAAAAATACAGATTAAAATCATTTATATTTAGGTTAAATATAAGATATGACTTGTAGTGCATGTTAGCTTGCAAATTATGCCCAAGAACATAATTTATTATGCCATATGTCTTACTAACAAGCAATAATGCCTCTAACCACAGGTCACGTACGAAAAATAATGCCCCGTTTAAGGCATTCCACTCCACTGAAGGTGTGGAGCGGAAAATGAAAATAAATACGGCCCTTTAAAATTTAAATGTTCCAGCGATTTCATTCCGTCAACCCCTTAGATCACACCAAGAGCTAAACTCAGGTGTTTGCAAGTAGTTTTATTTAAAACGGAGAGAGCTGCCTTCAGCCAGTGTTTTCTGTTGTACTGACATGAGAGTCAAGGCTCCGAGCTCTCGGTCTGCGAACTACATCACTAAGCCTCTTTTAAAAGCATTTAAATAAAAACAGTCCAGCGACTGTACACAATGTAAACAGATTATCATTTTAAAGAGCTAAGCGCATATGAGCTGTTTTATGTGGTTTACGGATGAGCTTCGGAGCTGGCGTTTCTTCGTCCGTGTTCACAAAACTACATATTTTAAAGGCATTAAAAAAAAAAAAAAAAAAAAAAAAAAAAAAAAAAAAAAAAACACTCCAGCGATTGAACAATAATAGTAGATTAGTGTATTTAAAACGTTAAAATGCTTGCTTATTTGTGCTGCATTTTTGTGGAAACGAATAAGCTAGTAAAGACTGTTTCATAATGGTCTCATCGTTTGAACCACGTTAGTTCAACAAAGTACGGCTGTTGTTAAAGACCTCACCAACTAATAACTTATGCTATTTAACTGATTAGAGTTCTCAAAAAAATGCAACTGTATTGAACATATAATCACTCATTTAATATTTTTTGTTCCCTGTCATTTCGCTGTATTTTCTGTTTGATTTAGCACAGGTTCCCTCTTACGTCATACTCCGAAAGTTCCCTTAGGCATTTGTGCGCATGCGCACTACTCATAAAGGGTGATTTAATAGAGGACGCACAAAAATACAGATTAAAATCATTTATATTTAGGTTAAATATAAGATATGATTTGTAGTGCATGTTAGCTTGCAAATTATGCCCAAGAACATAATTTATTATGCCATATGTCTTACTAACAAGCAACAATGCCTCTAAACACAGGTCACGTACGAAAAATAATGCCCCGTTTAAGGCATTCCACTCCACTGAAGGTGTGGAGCGGAAAATGAAAATAAATACGGCCTTTTAAAATTTAAATGTTCCAGCGATTTCATTCCGTCAACCCCTTAGAACACACCAAGAGCTAAACTCAGGTGTTTGCAAGTAGTTTTATTTAAAACGGAGAGAGCTGCCTTCAGCCAGTGTTTTCTGTTGTACTGACATGAGAGTCAAGGCTCCGAGCTCTCGGTCTGCGAACTACATCACTAAGCCTCTTTTAAAAGCATTTAAATAAAAACAGTCCAGCGACTGTACACAATGTAAACAGATTATCATTTTAAAGAGCTAAGCGCATATGAGCTGTTTTATGTGGTTTACGGATGAGCTTCGGGGCTGGCGTTTCTTCGTCCGTGTTCACAAAACTACATATTTTAAAGGCATTAAAAAAAAAAAAAACACTCCAGCGATTGAACAATAATAGTAGATTAGTGTATTTAAAACGTTAAAATGCTTGCTTATTTGTGCTGCATTTTTGTGGAAACGAATAAGCTAGTAAAGACTGTTTCATATGGTCTCATCGTTTGAACCACGTTAGTTCAACAAAGTACGGCTGTTGTTAAAGACCTCACCAACTAATAACTTATGCTATTTAACTGATTAGAGTTCTCAAAAAAATGCAACTGTATTGAACATATAATCACTCATTTAATATTTTTTGTTCCCTGTCATTTCGCTGTATTTTCTGTTTGATTTAGCACAGGTTCCCTCTTACGTCATACTCCGAAAGTTCCCTTAGGCATTTGTGCGCATGCGCACTACTCATAAAGGGTGATTTAATAGAGGACGCACAAAAATACAGATTAAAATCATTTATATTTAGGTTAAATATAAGATATGACTTGTAGTGCATGTTAGCTTGCAAATTATGCCCAAGAACATAATTTATTATGCCATATGTCTTACTAACAAGCAACAATGCCTCTAAACACAGGTCACGTACGAAAAATAATGCCCCGTTTAAGGCATTCCACTCCACTGAAGGTGTGGAGCGGAAAATGACAATAAATACGGCCTTTTAAAATTTAAATGTTCCAGCGATTTCATTCCGTCAACCCCTTAGAACACAGCAAGAGCTAAACTCAGGTGTTTGCAAGTAGTTTTATTTAAAACGGAGAGAGCTGCCTTCAGCCAGTGTTTTCTGTTGTACTGACATGAGAGTCAAGGCTCCGACCTCTCGGTCTGCGAACTACATCACTAAGCCTCTTTTAAAAGCATTTAAATAAAAACAGTCCAGCGACTGTACACAATGTAAACAGATTATCATTTTAAAGAGCTAAGCGCATATGAGCTGTTTTATGTGGTTTACGGATGAGCTTCGGGGCTGGCGTTTCTTCGTCCGTGTTCACAAAACTACATATTTTAAAGGCATTAAAAAAAAAAAAAAAAAAACACTCCAGCGATTGAACAATAATAGTAGATTAGTGTATTTAAAACGTTAAAATGCTTGCTTATTTGTGCTGCATTTTTGTGGAAACGAATAAGCTAGTAAAGACTGTTTCATATGGTCTCATCGTTTGAACCACGTTAGTTCAACAAAGTACGGCTGTTGTTAAAGACCTCACCAACTAATAACTTATGCTATTTAACTGATTAGAGTTCTCAAAAAAATGCAACTGTATTGAACATATAATCACTCATTTAATATTTTTTGTTCCCTGTCATTTCGCTGTATTTTCTGTTTGATTTAGCACAGGTTCCCTCTTACGTCATACTCCGAAAGTTCCCTTAGGCATTTGTGCGCATGCGCACTACTCATAAAGGGTGATTTAATAGAGGACGCACAAAAATACAGATTAAAATCATTTATATTTAGGTTAAATATAAGATATGACTTGTAGTGCATGTTAGCTTGCAAATTATGCCCAAGAACATAATTTATTATGCCATATGTCTTACTAACAAGCAACAATGCCTCTAACCACAGGTCACGTACGAAAAATAATGCCCCGTTTAAGGCATTCCACTCCACTGAAGGTGTGGAGCGGAAAATGAAAATAAATACGGCCTTTTAAAATTTAAATGTTCCAGCGATTTCATTCCGTCAACCCCTTAGAACACAGCAAGAGCTAAACTCAGGTGTTTGCAAGTAGTTTTATTTAAAACGGAGAGAGCTGCCTTCAGCCAGTGTTTTCTGTTGTACTGACATGAGAGTCAAGGCTCCGAGCTCTCGGTCTGCGAACTACATCACTAAGCCTCTTTTAAAAGCATTTAAATAAAAACAGTCCAGCGACTGTACACAATGTAAACAGATTATCATTTTAAAGAGCTAAGCGCATATGAGCTGTTTTATGTGGTTTACGGATGAGCTTCGGAGCTGGCGTTTCTTCGTCCGTGTTCACAAAACTACATATTTTAAAGGCATTAAAAAAAAATAAATAAAAAAAATAAAATAAAATAAAAACACTCCAGTGATTGAACAATAATAGTAGATTAGTGTATTTAAAACGTTAAAATGCTTGCTTATTTGTGCTGCATTTTTGTGGAAACGAATAAGCTAGTAAAGACTGTTTCATATGGTCTCATCGTTTGAACCACGTTAGTTCAACAAAGTACGGCTGTTGTTAAAGACCTCACCAACTAATAACTTATGCTATTTAACTGATTAGAGTTCTCAAAAAAATGCAACTGTATTGAACATATAATCACTCATTTAATATTTTTTGTTCCCTGTCATTTCGCTGTATTTTCTGTTTGATTTAGCACAGGTTCCCTCTTACGTCATACTCCGAAAGTTCCCTTAGGCATTTGTGCGCATGCGCACTACTCATAAAGGGTGATTTAATAGAGGACGCACAAAAATACAGATTAAAATCATTTATATTTAGGTTAAATATAAGATATGACTTGTAGTGCATGTTAGCTTGCAAATTATGCCCAAGAACATAATTTATTATGCCATATGTCTTACTAACAAGCAACAATGCCTCTAAACACAGGTCACGTACGAAAAATAATGCCCCGTTTAAGGCATTCCACTCCACTGAAGGTGTGGAGCGGAAAATGAAAATAAATACGGCCTTTTAAAATTTAAATGTTCCAGCGATTTCATTCCGTCAACCCCTTAGAACACAGCAAGAGCTAAACTCAGGTGTTTGCAAGTAGTTTTATTTAAAACGGAGAGAGCTGCCTTCAGCCAGTGTTTTCTGTTGTACTGACATGAGAGTCAAGGCTCCGACCTCTCGGTCTGCGAACTACATCACTAAGCCTCTTTTAAAAGCATTTAAATAAAAACAGTCCAGCGACTGTACACAATGTAAACAGATTATCATTTTAAAGAGCTAAGCGCATATGAGCTGTTTTATGTGGTTTACGGATGAGCTTCGGGGCTGGCGTTTCTTCGTCCGTGTTCACAAAACTACATATTTTAAAGGCATTAAAAAAAAAAAAAAAAAAAAAAAAACACTCCAGCGATTGAACAATAATAGTAGATTAGTGTATTTAAAACGTTAAAATGCTTGCTTATTTGTGCTGCATTTTTGTGGAAACGAATAAGCTAGTAAAGACTGTTTCATATGGTCTCATCGTTTGAACCACGTTAGTTCAACAAAGTACGGCTGTTGTTAAAGACCTCACCAACTAATAACTTATGCTATTTAACTGATTAGAGTTCTCAAAAAAATGCAACTGTATTGAACATATAATCACTCATTTAATATTTTTTGTTCCCTGTCATTTCGCTGTATTTTCTGTTTGATTTAGCACAGGTTCCCTCTTACGTCATACTCCGAAAGTTCCCTTAGGCATTTGTGCGCATGCGCACTACTCATAAAGAGTGATTTAATAGAGGACGCACAAAAATACAGATTAAAATCATTTATATTTAGGTTAAATATAAGATATGACTTGTAGTGCATGTTAGCTTGCAAATTATGCCCAAGAACATAATTTATTATGCCATATGTCTTACTAACAAGCAATAATGCCTCTAACCACAGGTCACGTACGAAAAATAATGCCCCGTTTAAGGCATTCCACTCCACTGAAGGTGTGGAGCGGAAAATGAAAATAAATACGGCCCTTTAAAATTTAAATGTTCCAGCGATTTCATTCCGTCAACCCCTTAGATCACACCAAGAGCTAAACTCAGGTGTTTGCAAGTAGTTTTATTTAAAACGGAGAGAGCTGCCTTCAGCCAGTGTTTTCTGTTGTACTGACATGAGAGTCAAGGCTCCGAGCTCTCGGTCTGCGAACTACATCACTAAGCCTCTTTTAAAAGCATTTAAATAAAAACAGTCCAGCGACTGTACACAATGTAAACAGATTATCATTTTAAAGAGCTAAGCGCATATGAGCTGTTTTATGTGGTTTACGGATGAGCTTCGGAGCTGGCGTTTCTTCGTCCGTGTTCACAAAACTACATATTTTAAAGGCATTAAAAAAAAAAAAAACACTCCAGCGATTGAACAATAATAGTAGATTAGTGTATTTAAAACGTTAAAATGCTTGCTTATTTGTGCTGCATTTTTGTGGAAACGAATAAGCTAGTAAAGACTGTTTCATATGGTCTCATCGTTTGAACCACGTTAGTTCAACAAAGTACGGCTGTTGTTAAAGACCTCACCAACTAATAACTTATGCTATTTAACTGATTAGAGTTCTCAAAAAAATGCAACTGTATTGAACATATAATCACTCATTTAATATTTTTTGTTCCCTGTCATTTCGCTGTATTTTCTGTTTGATTTAGCACAGGTTCCCTCTTACGTCATACTCCGAAAGTTCCCTTAGGCATTTGTGCGCATGCGCACTACTCATAAAGGGTGATTTAATAGAGGACGCACAAAAATACAGATTAAAATCATTTATATTTAGGTTAAATATAAGATATGACTTGTAGTGCATGTTAGCTTGCAAATTATGCCCAATAACATAATTTATTATGCCATATGTCTTACTAACAAGCAACAATGCCTCTAACCACAGGTCACGTACGAAAAATAATGCCCCGTTTAAGGCATTCCACTCCACTGAAGGTGTGGAGCGGAAAATGAAAATAAATACGGCCTTTTAAAATTTAAATGTTCCAGCGATTTCATTCCGTCAACCCCTTAGAACACACCAAGAGCTAAACTCAGGTGTTTGCAATTATTTAAAACGGAGAGAGCTGCCTTCAGCCAGTGTTTTCTGTTGTACTGACATGAGAGTCAAGGCTCCGAGCTCTCGGTCTGCGAACTACATCACTAAGCCTCTTTTAAAAGCATTTAAATAAAAACAGTCCAGCGACTGTACACAATGTAAACAGATTATCATTTTAAAGAGCTAAGCGCATATGAGCTGTTTTATGTGGTTTACGGATGAGCTTCGGGGCTGGCGTTTCTTCGTCCGTGTTCACAAAACTACATATTTTAAAGGCATTAAAAAAAAAAAAAAACACTCCAGCGATTGAACAATAATAGTAGATTAGTGTATTTAAAACGTTAAAATGCTTGCTTATTTGTGCTGCATTTTTGTGGAAACGAATAAGCTAGTAAAGACTGTTTCATATGGTCTCATCGTTTGAACCACGTTAGTTCAACAAAGTACGGCTGTTGTTAAAGACCTCACCAACTAATAACTTATGCTATTTAACTGATTAGAGTTCTCAAAAAAATGCAACTGTATTGAACATATAATCACTCATTTAATATTTTTTGTTCCCTGTCATTTCGCTGTATTTTCTGTTTGATTTAGCACAGGTTCCCTCTTACGTCATACTCCGAAAGTTCCCTTAGGCATTTGTGCGCATGCGCACTACTCATAAAGAGTGATTTAATAGAGGACGCACAAAAATACAGATTAAAATCATTTATATTTAGGTTAAATATAAGATATGACTTGTAGTGCATGTTAGCTTGCAAATTATGCCCAAGAACATAATTTATTATGCCATATGTCTTACTAACAAGCAATAATGCCTCTAACCACAGGTCACGTACGAAAAATAATGCCCCGTTTAAGGCATTCCACTCCACTGAAGGTGTGGAGCGGAAAATGAAAATAAATACGGCCCTTTAAAATTTAAATGTTCCAGCGATTTCATTCCGTCAACCCCTTAGATCACACCAAGAGCTAAACTCAGGTGTTTGCAAGTAGTTTTATTTAAAACGGAGAGAGCTGCCTTCAGCCAGTGTTTTCTGTTGTACTGACATGAGAGTCAAGGCTCCGAGCTCTCGGTCTGCGAACTACATCACTAAGCCTCTTTTAAAAGCATTTAAATAAAAACAGTCCAGCGACTGTACACAATGTAAACAGATTATCATTTTAAAGAGCTAAGCGCATATGAGCTGTTTTATGTGGTTTACGGATGAGCTTCGGAGCTGGCGTTTCTTCGTCCGTGTTCACAAAACTACATATTTTAAAGGCATTAAAAAAAAATAAATAAAAAAAATAAAATAAAATAAAAACACTCCAGCGATTGAACAATAATAGTAGATTAGTGTATTTAAAACGTTAAAATGCTTGCTTATTTGTGCTGCATTTTTGTGGAAACGAATAAGCTAGTAAAGACTGTTTCATATGGTCTCATCGTTTGAACCACGTTAGTTCAACAAAGTACGGCTGTTGTTAAAGACCTCACCAACTAATAACTTATGCTATTTAACTGATTAGAGTTCTCAAAAAAAATGCAACTGTATTGAACATATAATCACTCATTTAATATTTTTTGTTCCCTGTCATTTCGCTGTATTTTCTGTTTGATTTAGCACAGGTTCCCTCTTACGTCATACTCCGAAAGTTCCCTTAGGCATTTGTGCGCATGCGCACTACTCATAAAGAGTGATTTAATAGAGGACGCACAAAAATACAGATTAAAATCATTTATATTTAGGTTAAATATAAGATATGACTTGTAGTGCATGTTAGCTTGCAAATTATGCCCAAGAACATAATTTATTATGCCATATGTCTTACTAACAAGCAATAATGCCTCTAACCACAGGTCACGTACGAAAAATAATGCCCCGTTTAAGGCATTCCACTCCACTGAAGGTGTGGAGCGGAAAATGAAAATAAATACGGCCCTTTAAAATTTAAATGTTCCAGCGATTTCATTCCGTCAACCCCTTAGATCACACCAAGAGCTAAACTCAGGTGTTTGCAAGTAGTTTTATTTAAAACGGAGAGAGCTGCCTTCAGCCAGTGTTTTCTGTTGTACTGACATGAGAGTCAAGGCTCCGAGCTCTCGGTCTGCGAACTACATCACTAAGCCTCTTTTAAAAGCATTTAAATAAAAACAGTCCAGCGACTGTACACAATGTAAACAGATTATCATTTTAAAGAGCTAAGCGCATATGAGCTGTTTTATGTGGTTTACGGATGAGCTTCGGAGCTGGCGTTTCTTCGTCCGTGTTCACAAAACTACATATTTTAAAGGCATTAAAAAAAAAAAAAAAAAACACTCCAGCGATTGAACAATAATAGTAGATTAGTGTATTTAAAACGTTAAAATGCTTGCTTATTTGTGCTGCATTTTTGTGGAAACGAATAAGCTAGTAAAGACTGTTTCATAATGGTCTCATCGTTTGAACCACGTTAGTTCAACAAAGTACGGCTGTTGTTAAAGACCTCACCAACTAATAACTTATGCTATTTAACTGATTAGAGTTCTCAAAAAAATGCAACTGTATTGAACATATAATCACTCATTTAATATTTTTTGTTCCCTGTCATTTCGCTGTATTTTCTGTTTGATTTAGCACAGGTTCCCTCTTACGTCATACTCCGAAAGTTCCCTTAGGCATTTGTGCGCATGCGCACTACTCATAAAGGGTGATTTAATAGAGGACGCACAAAAATACAGATTAAAATCATTTATATTTAGGTTAAATATAAGATATGATTTGTAGTGCATGTTGGCTTGCAAATTATGCCCAAGAACATAATTTATTATGCCATATGTCTTACTAACAAGCAACAATGCCTCTAAACACAGGTCACGTACGAAAAATAATGCCCCATTTAAGGCATTCCACTCCACTAAAGGTGTGGAGCGGAAAATGAAATTAAATACGGCCCTTTAAAATTTAAATGTTCCAGCGATTTCATTCCGTCAACCCCTTAGATCACACCAAGAGCTAAACTCAGGTGTTTGCAAGTAGTTTTATTTAAAACGGAGAGAGCTGCCTTCAGCCAGTGTTTTCTGTTGTACTGACATGAGAGTCAAGGCTCCGAGCTCTCGGTCTGCGAACTACATCACTAAGCCTCTTTTAAAAGCATTTAAATAAAAACAGTCCAGCGACTGTACACAATGTAAACAGATTATCATTTTAAAGAGCTAAGCGCATATGAGCTGTTTTATGTGGTTTACGGATGAGCTTCGGAGCTGGCGTTTCTTCGTCCGTGTTCACAAAACTACATATTTTAAAGGCATTAAAAAAAAAAAAAACACTCCAGCGATTGAACAATAATAGTAGATTAGTGTATTTAAAACGTTAAAATGCTTGCTTATTTGTGCTGCATTTTTGTGGAAACGAATAAGCTAGTAAAGACTGTTTCATATGGTCTCATCGTTTGAACCACGTTAGTTCAACAAAGTACGGCTGTTGTTAAAGACCTCACCAACTAATAACTTATGCTATTTAACTGATTAGAGTTCTCAAAAAAATGCAACTGTATTGAACATATAATCACTCATTTAATATTTTTTGTTCCCTGTCATTTCGCTGTATTTTCTGTTTGATTTAGCACAGGTTCCCTCTTACGTCATACTCCGAAAGTTCCCTTAGGCATTTGTGCGCATGCGCACTACTCATAAAGGGTGATTTAATAGAGGACGCACAAAAATACAGATTAAAATCATTTATATTTAGGTTAAATATAAGATATGACTTGTAGTGCATGTTAGCTTGCAAATTATGCCCAAGAACATAATTTATTATGCCATATGTCTTACTAACAAGCAATAATGCCTCTAACCACAGGTCACGTACGAAAAATAATGCCCCTTTTAAGGCATTCCACTCCACTGAAGGTGTGGAGCGGAAAATGAAAATAAATACGGCCCTTTAAAATTTAAATGTTCCAGCGATTTCATTCCGTCAACCCCTTAGATCACTCCAAGAGCTAAACTCAGGTGTTTGCAAGTAGTTTTATTTAAAACGGAGAGAGCTGCCTTCAGCCAGTGTTTTCTGTTGTACTGACATGAGAGTCAAGGCTCCGAGCTCTCGGTCTGCGAACTACATCACTAAGCCTCTTTTAAAAGCATTTAAATAAAAACAGTCCAGCGACTGTACACAATGTAAACAGATTATCATTTTAAAGAGCTAAGCGCATATGAGCTGTTTTATGTGGTTTACGGATGAGCTTCGGAGCTGGCGTTTCTTCGTCCGTGTTCACAAAACTACATATTTTAAAGGCATTAAAAAAAAAAAAAAAAAAAAAAAAAAAAAAAACACTCCAGCGATTGAACAATAATAGTAGATTAGTGTATTTAAAACGTTAAAATGCTTGCTTATTTGTGCTGCATTTTTGTGGAAACGAATAAGCTAGTAAAGACTGTTTCATAATGGTCTCATCGTTTGAACCACGTTAGTTCAACAAAGTACGGCTGTTGTTAAAGACCTCACCAACTAATAACTTATGCTATTTAACTGATTAGAGTTCTCAAAAAAATGCAACTGTATTGAACATATAATCACTCATTTAATATTTTTTGTTCCCTGTCATTTCGCTGTATTTTCTGTTTGATTTAGCACAGGTTCCCTCTTACGTCATACTCCGAAAGTTCCCTTAGGCATTTGTGCGCATGCGCACTACTCATAAAGGGTGATTTAATAGAGGACGCACAAAAATACAGATTAAAATCATTTATATTTAGGTTAAATATAAGATATGATTTGTAGTGCATGTTAGCTTGCAAATTATGCCCAAGAACATAATTTATTATGCCATATGTCTTACTAACAAGCAACAATGCCTCTAAACACAGGTCACGTACGAAAAATAATGCCCCGTTTAAGGCATTCCACTCCACTGAAGGTGTGGAGCGGAAAATGAAAATAAATACGGCCTTTTAAAATTTAAATGTTCCAGCGATTTCATTCCGTCAACCCCTTAGAACACACCAAGAGCTAAACTCAGGTGTTTGCAAGTAGTTTTATTTAAAACGGAGAGAGCTGCCTTCAGCCAGTGTTTTCTGTTGTACTGACATGAGAGTCAAGGCTCCGAGCTCTCGGTCTGCGAACTACATCACTAAGCCTCTTTTAAAAGCATTTAAATAAAAACAGTCCAGCGACTACACAATGTAAACAGATTATCATTTTAAAGAGCTAAGCGCATATGAGCTGTTTTATGTGGTTTACGGATGAGCTTCGGGGCTGGCGTTTCTTCGTCCGTGTTCACAAAACTACATATTTTAAAGGCATTAAAAAAAAAAAAAAAAAAAAAAAAAACACTCCAGCGATTGAACAATAATAGTAGATTAGTGTATTTAAAACGTTAAAATGCTTGCTTATTTGTGCTGCATTTTTGTGGAAACGAATAAGCTAGTAAAGACTGTTTCATATGGTCTCATCGTTTGAACCACGTTAGTTCAACAAAGTACGGCTGTTGTTAAAGACCTCACCAACTAATAACTTATGCTATTTAACTGATTAGAGTTCTCAAAAAAATGCAACTGTATTGAACATATAATCACTCATTTAATATTTTTTGTTCCCTGTCATTTCGCTGTATTTTCTGTTTGATTTAGCACAGGTTCCCTCTTACGTCATACTCCGAAAGTTCCCTTAGGCATTTGTGCGCATGCGCACTACTCATAAAGGGTGATTTAATAGAGGACGCACAAAAATACAGATTAAAATCATTTATATTTAGGTTAAATATAAGATATGACTTGTAGTGCATGTTAGCTTGCAAATTATGCCCAAGAACATAATTTATTATGCCATATGTCTTACTAACAAGCAATAATGCCTCTAACCACAGGTCACGTACGAAAAATAATGCCCCGTTTAAGGCATTCCACTCCACTGAAGGTGTGGAGCGGAAAATGAAAATAAATACGGCCCTTTAAAATTTAAATGTTCCAGCGATTTCATTCCGTCAACCCCTTAGATCACACCAAGAGCTAAACTCAGGTGTTTGCAAGTAGTTTTATTTAAAACGGAGAGAGCTGCCTTCAGCCAGTGTTTTCTGTTGTACTGACATGAGAGTCAAGGCTCCGAGCTCTCGGTCTGCGAACTACATCACTAAGCCTCTTTTAAAAGCATTTAAATAAAAACAGTCCAGCGACTGTACACAATGTAAACAGATTATCATTTTAAAGAGCTAAGCGCATATGAGCTGTTTTATGTGGTTTACGGATGAGCTTCGGAGCTGGCGTTTCTTCGTCCGTGTTCACAAAACTACATATTTTAAAGGCATTAAAAAAAAAAAAAAAAAAAAACACTCCAGCGATTGAACAATAATAGTAGATTAGTGTATTTAAAACGTTAAAATGCTTGCTTATTTGTGCTGCATTTTTGTGGAAACGAATAAGCTAGTAAAGACTGTTTCATAATGGTCTCATCGTTTGAACCACGTTAGTTCAACAAAGTACGGCTGTTGTTAAAGACCTCACCAACTAATAACTTATGCTATTTAACTGATTAGAGTTCTCAAAAAAATGCAACTGTATTGAACATATAATCACTCATTTAATATTTTTTGTTCCCTGTCATTTCGCTGTATTTTCTGTTTGATTTAGCACAGGTTCCCTCTTACGTCATACTCCGAAAGTTCCCTTAGGCATTTGTGCGCATGCGCACTACTCATAAAGGGTGATTTAATAGAGGACGCACAAAAATACAGATTAAAATCATTTATATTTAGGTTAAATATAAGATATGATTTGTAGTGCATGTTGGCTTGCAAATTATGCCCAAGAACATAATTTATTATGCCATATGTCTTACTAACAAGCAACAATGCCTCTAAACACAGGTCACGTACGAAAAATAATGCCCCATTTAAGGCATTCCACTCCACTAAAGGTGTGGAGCGGAAAATGAAATTAAATACGGCCCTTTAAAATTTAAATGTTCCAGCGATTTCATTCCGTCAACCCCTTAGATCACACCAAGAGCTAAACTCAGGTGTTTGCAAGTAGTTTTATTTAAAACGGAGAGAGCTGCCTTCAGCCAGTGTTTTCTGTTGTACTGACATGAGAGTCAAGGCTCCGAGCTCTCGGTCTGCGAACTACATCACTAAGCCTCTTTTAAAAGCATTTAAATAAAAACAGTCCAGCGACTGTACACAATGTAAACAGATTATCATTTTAAAGAGCTAAGCGCATATGAGCTGTTTTATGTGGTTTACGGATGAGCTTCGGAGCTGGCGTTTCTTCGTCCGTGTTCACAAAACTACATATTTTAAAGGCATTAAAAAAAAAAAAAACACTCCAGCGATTGAACAATAATAGTAGATTAGTGTATTTAAAACGTTAAAATGCTTGCTTATTTGTGCTGCATTTTTGTGGAAACGAATAAGCTAGTAAAGACTGTTTCATATGGTCTCATCGTTTGAACCACGTTAGTTCAACAAAGTACGGCTGTTGTTAAAGACCTCACCAACTAATAACTTATGCTATTTAACTGATTAGAGTTCTCAAAAAAATGCAACTGTATTGAACATATAATCACTCATTTAATATTTTTTGTTCCCTGTCATTTCGCTGTATTTTCTGTTTGATTTAGCACAGGTTCCCTCTTACGTCATACTCCGAAAGTTCCCTTAGGCATTTGTGCGCATGCGCACTACTCATAAAGGGTGATTTAATAGAGGACGCACAAAAATACAGATTAAAATCATTTATATTTAGGTTAAATATAAGATATGACTTGTAGTGCATGTTAGCTTGCAAATTATGCCCAAGAACATAATTTATTATGCCATATGTCTTACTAACAAGCAATAATGCCTCTAACCACAGGTCACGTACGAAAAATAATGCCCCGTTTAAGGCATTCCACTCCACTGAAGGTGTGGAGCGGAAAATGAAAATAAATACGGCCCTTTAAAATTTAAATGTTCCAGCGATTTCATTCCGTCAACCCCTTAGATCACACCAAGAGCTAAACTCAGGTGTTTGCAAGTAGTTTTATTTAAAACGGAGAGAGCTGCCTTCAGCCAGTGTTTTCTGTTGTACTGACATGAGAGTCAAGGCTCCGAGCTCTCGGTCTGCGAACTACATCACTAAGCCTCTTTTAAAAGCATTTAAATAAAAACAGTCCAGCGACTGTACACAATGTAAACAGATTATCATTTTAAAGAGCTAAGCGCATATGAGCTGTTTTATGTGGTTTACGGATGAGCTTCGGAGCTGGCGTTTCTTCGTCCGTGTTCACAAAACTACATATTTTAAAGGCATTAAAAAAAAAAAAAAAAAAAACACTCCAGCGATTGAACAATAATAGTAGATTAGTGTATTTAAAACGTTAAAATGCTTGCTTATTTGTGCTGCATTTTTGTGGAAACGAATAAGCTAGTAAAGACTGTTTCATAATGGTCTCATCGTTTGAACCACGTTAGTTCAACAAAGTACGGCTGTTGTTAAAGACCTCACCAACTAATAACTTATGCTATTTAACTGATTAGAGTTCTCAAAAAAATGCAACTGTATTGAACATATAATCACTCATTTAATATTTTTTGTTCCCTGTCATTTCGCTGTATTTTCTGTTTGATTTAGCACAGGTTCCCTCTTACGTCATACTCCGAAAGTTCCCTTAGGCATTTGTGCGCATGCGCACTACTCATAAAGGGTGATTTAATAGAGGACGCACAAAAATACAGATTAAAATCATTTATATTTAGGTTAAATATAAGATATGATTTGTAGTGCATGTTAGCTTGCAAATTATGCCCAAGAACATAATTTATTATGCCATATGTCTTACTAACAAGCAACAATGCCTCTAAACACAGGTCACGTACGAAAAATAATGCCCCGTTTAAGGCATTCCACTCCACTGAAGGTGTGGAGCGGAAAATGAAAATAAATACGGCCTTTTAAAATTTAAATGTTCCAGCGATTTCATTCCGTCAACCCCTTAGAACACACCAAGAGCTAAACTCAGGTGTTTGCAAGTAGTTTTATTTAAAACGGAGAGAGCTGCCTTCAGCCAGTGTTTTCTGTTGTACTGACATGAGAGTCAAGGCTCCGAGCTCTCGGTCTGCGAACTACATCACTAAGCCTCTTTTAAAAGCATTTAAATAAAAACAGTCCAGCGACTACACAATGTAAACAGATTATCATTTTAAAGAGCTAAGCGCATATGAGCTGTTTTATGTGGTTTACGGATGAGCTTCGGGGCTGGCGTTTCTTCGTCCGTGTTCACAAAACTACATATTTTAAAGGCATTAAAAAAAAAAAAAAAAAAAAAAAAAAAACACTCCAGCGATTGAACAATAATAGTAGATTAGTGTATTTAAAACGTTAAAATGCTTGCTTATTTGTGCTGCATTTTTGTGGAAACGAATAAGCTAGTAAAGACTGTTTCATAATGGTCTCATCGTTTGAACCACGTTAGTTCAACAAAGTACGGCTGTTGTTAAAGACCTCACCAACTAATAACTTATGCTATTTAACTGATTAGAGTTCTCAAAAAAATGCAACTGTATTGAACATATAATCACTCATTTAATATTTTTTGTTCCCTGTCATTTCGCTGTATTTTCTGTTTGATTTAGCACAGGTTCCCTCTTACGTCATACTCCGAAAGTTCCCTTAGGCATTTGTGCGCATGCGCACTACTCATAAAGGGTGATTTAATAGAGGACGCACAAAAATACAGATTAAAATCATTTATATTTAGGTTAAATATAAGATATGATTTGTAGTGCATGTTAGCTTGCAAATTATGCCCAAGAACATAATTTATTATGCCATATGTCTTACTAACAAGCAACAATGCCTCTAAACACAGGTCACGTACGAAAAATAATGCCCCGTTTAAGGCATTCCTGCACTCCACTGAAGGTGTGGAGCGGAAAATGAAAATAAATACGGCCTTTTAAAAGTTAAATGTTCCAGCGATTTCATTCCGTCAACCCCTTAGATCACACCAAGAGCTAAACTCAGGTGTTTGCAAGTAGTTTTATTTAAAACGGAGAGAGCTGCCTTCAGCCAGTGTTTTCTGTTGTACTGACATGAGAGTCAAGGCTCCGAGCTCTCGGTCTGCGAACTACATCACTAAGCCTCTTTTAAAAGCATTTAAATAAAAACAGTCCAGCGACTGTACACAATGTAAACAGATTATCATTTTAAAGAGCTAAGCGCATATGAGCTGTTTTATGTGGTTTACGGATGAGCTTCGGAGCTGGCGTTTCTTCGTCCGTGTTCACAAAACTACATATTTTAAAGGCATTAAAAAAAAAAAAAAAACACTCCAGCGATTGAACAATAATAGTAGATTAGTGTATTTAAAACGTTAAAATGCTTGCTTATTTGTGCTGCATTTTTGTGGAAACGAATAAGCTAGTAAAGACTGTTTCATAATGGTCTCATCGTTTGAACCACGTTAGTTCAACAAAGTACGGCTGTTGTTAAAGACCTCACCAACTAATAACTTATGCTAGAGTTCTCAAAAAAATGCAACTGTATTGAACATATAATCACTCATTTAATATTTTTTGTTCCCTGTCATTTCGCTGTATTTTCTGTTTGATTTAGCACAGGTTCCCTCTTACGTCATACTCCGAAAGTTCCCTTAGGCATTTGTGCGCATGCGCACTACTCATAAAGGGTGATTTAATAGAGGACGCACAAAAATACAGATTAAAATCATTTATATTTAGGTTAAATATAAGATATGACTTGTAGTGCATGTTAGCTTGCAAATTATGCCCAAGAACATAATTTATTATGCCATATGTCTTACTAACAAGCAACAATGCCTCTAAACACAGGTCACGTACGAAAAATAATGCCCCGTTCAAGGCATTCCACTCCACTGAAGGTGTGGAGCGGAAAATGAAAATAAATACGGCCTTTTAAAATTTAAATGTTCCAGCGATTTCATTCCGTCAACCCCTTAGAACACACCAAGAGCTAAACTCAGGTGTTTGCAAGTAGTTTTATTTAAAACGGAGAGAGCTGCCTTCAGCCAGTGTTTTCTGTTGTACTGACATGAGAGTCAAGGCTCCGAGCTCTCGGTCTGCGAACTACATCACTAAGCCTCTTTTAAAAGCATTTAAATAAAAACAGTCCAGCGACTGTACACAATGTAAACAGATTATCATTTTAAAGAGCTAAGCGCATATGAGCTGTTTTATGTGGTTTACGGATGAGCTTCGGGGCTGGCGTTTCTTCGTCCGTGTTCACAAAACTACATATTTTAAAGGCATTAAAAAAAAAAAAAAAAAAAAAAAAAAACACTCCAGCGATTGAACAATAATAGTAGATTAGTGTATTTAAAACGTTAAAATGCTTGCTTATTTGTGCTGCATTTTTGTGGAAACGAATAAGCTAGTAAAGACTGTTTCATATGGTCTCATCGTTTGAACCACGTTAGTTCAACAAAGTACGGCTGTTGTTAAAGACCTCACCAACTAATAACTTATGCTATTTAACTGATTAGAGTTCTCAAAAAAATGCAACTGTATTGAACATATAATCACTCATTTAATATTTTTTGTTCCCTGTCATTTCGCTGTATTTCCTGTTTGATTTAGCACAGGTTCCCTCTTACGTCATACTCCGAAAGTTCCCTTAGGCATTTGTGCGCATGCGCACTACTCATAAAGGGTGATTTAATAGAGGACGCACAAAAATACAGATTAAAATCATTTATATTTAGGTTAAATATAAGATATGACTTGTAGTGCATGTTAGCTTGCAAATTATGCCCAAGAACATAATTTATTATGCCATATGTCTTACTAACAAGCAATAATGCCTCTAACCACAGGTCACGTACGAAAAATAATGCCCCGTTTAAGGCATTCCACTCCACTGAAGGTGTGGAGCGGAAAATGAAAATAAATACGGCCCTTTAAAATTTAAATGTTCCAGCGATTTCATTCCGTCAACCCCTTAGATCACACCAAGAGCTAAACTCAGGTGTTTGCAAGTAGTTTTATTTAAAACGGAGAGAGCTGCCTTCAGCCAGTGTTTTCTGTTGTACTGACATGAGAGTCAAGGCTCCGAGCTCTCGGTCTGCGAACTACATCACTAAGCCTCTTTTAAAAGCATTTAAATAAAAACAGTCCAGCGACTGTACACAATGTAAACAGATTATCATTTTAAAGAGCTAAGCGCATATGAGCTGTTTTATGTGGTTTACGGATGAGCTTCGGAGCTGGCGTTTCTTCGTCCGTGTTCACAAAACTACATATTTTAAAGGCATTAAAAAAAAAAAAAAAAAAAAAAAAAAAAAAAAAAAAAAAAAACACTCCAGCGATTGAACAATAATAGTAGATTAGTGTATTTAAAACGTTAAAATGCTTGCTTATTTGTGCTGCATTTTTGTGGAAACGAATAAGCTAGCAAAGACTGTTTCATAATGGTCTCATCGTTTGAACCACGTTAGTTCAACAAAGTACGGCTGTTGTTAAAGACCTCACCAACTAATAACTTATGCTATTTAACTGATTAGAGTTCTCAAAAAAATGCAACTGTATTGAACATATAATCACTCATTTAATATTTTTTGTTCCCTGTCATTTCGCTGTATTTTCTGTTTGATTTAGCACAGGTTCCCTCTTACGTCATACTCCGAAAGTTCCCTTAGGCATTTGTGCGCATGCGCACTACTCATAAAGGGTGATTTAATAGAGGACGCACAAAAATACAGATTAAAATCATTTATATTTAGGTTAAATATAAGATATGATTTGTAGTGCATGTTAGCTTGCAAATTATGCCCAAGAACATAATTTATTATGCCATATGTCTTACTAACAAGCAACAATGCCTCTAAACACAGGTCACGTACGAAAAATAATGCCCCGTTTAAGGCATTCCACTCCACTGAAGGTGTGGAGCGGAAAATGAAAATAAATACGGCCTTTTAAAATTTAAATGTTCCAGCGATTTCATTCCGTCAACCCCTTAGAACACACCAAGAGCTAAACTCAGGTGTTTGCAAGTAGTTTTATTTAAAACGGAGAGAGCTGCCTTCAGCCAGTGTTTTCTGTTGTACTGACATGAGAGTCAAGGCTCCGAGCTCTCGGTCTGCGAACTACATCACTAAGCCTCTTTTAAAAGCATTTAAATAAAAACAGTCCAGCGACTGTACACAATGTAAACAGATTATCATTTTAAAGAGCTAAGCGCATATGAGCTGTTTTATGTGGTTTACGGATGAGCTTCGGGGCTGGCGTTTCTTCGTCCGTGTTCACAAAACTACATATTTTAAAGGCATTAAAAAAAAAAAAAACACTCCAGCGATTGAACAATAATAGTAGATTAGTGTATTTAAAACGTTAAAATGCTTGCTTATTTGTGCTGCATTTTTGTGGAAACGAATAAGCTAGTAAAGACTGTTTCATATGGTCTCATCGTTTGAACCACGTTAGTTCAACAAAGTACGGCTGTTGTTAAAGACCTCACCAACTAATAACTTATGCTATTTAACTGATTAGAGTTCTCAAAAAAATGCAACTGTATTGAACATATAATCACTCATTTAATATTTTTTGTTCCCTGTCATTTCGCTGTATTTTCTGTTTGATTTAGCACAGGTTCCCTCTTACGTCATACTCCGAAAGTTCCCTTAGGCATTTGTGCGCATGCGCACTACTCATAAAGGGTGATTTAATAGAGGACGCACAAAAATACAGATTAAAATCATTTATATTTAGGTTAAATATAAGATATGACTTGTAGTGCATGTTAGCTTGCAAATTATGCCCAAGAACATAATTTATTATGCCATATGTCTTACTAACAAGCAACAATGCCTCTAAACACAGGTCACGTACGAAAAATAATGCCCCGTTTAAGGCATTCCACTCCACTGAAGGTGTGGAGCGGAAAATGACAATAAATACGGCCTTTTAAAATTTAAATGTTCCAGCGATTTCATTCCGTCAACCCCTTAGAACACAGCAAGAGCTAAACTCAGGTGTTTGCAAGTAGTTTTATTTAAAACGGAGAGAGCTGCCTTCAGCCAGTGTTTTCTGTTGTACTGACATGAGAGTCAAGGCTCCGACCTCTCGGTCTGCGAACTACATCACTAAGCCTCTTTTAAAAGCATTTAAATAAAAACAGTCCAGCGACTGTACACAATGTAAACAGATTATCATTTTAAAGAGCTAAGCGCATATGAGCTGTTTTATGTGGTTTACGGATGAGCTTCGGGGCTGGCGTTTCTTCGTCCGTGTTCACAAAACTACATATTTTAAAGGCATTAAAAAAAAAAAAAAAAAACACTCCAGCGATTGAACAATAATAGTAGATTAGTGTATTTAAAACGTTAAAATGCTTGCTTATTTGTGCTGCATTTTTGTGGAAACGAATAAGCTAGTAAAGACTGTTTCATATGGTCTCATCGTTTGAACCACGTTAGTTCAACAAAGTACGGCTGTTGTTAAAGACCTCACCAACTAATAACTTATGCTATTTAACTGATTAGAGTTCTCAAAAAAATGCAACTGTATTGAACATATAATCACTCATTTAATATTTTTTGTTCCCTGTCATTTCGCTGTATTTTCTGTTTGATTTAGCACAGGTTCCCTCTTACGTCATACTCCGAAAGTTCCCTTAGGCATTTGTGCGCATGCGCACTACTCATAAAGAGTGATTTAATAGAGGACGCACAAAAATACAGATTAAAATCATTTATATTTAGGTTAAATATAAGATATGACTTGTAGTGCATGTTAGCTTGCAAATTATGCCCAAGAACATAATTTATTATGCCATATGTCTTACTAACAAGCAACAATGCCTCTAACCACAGGTCACGTACGAAAAATAATGCCCCGTTTAAGGCATTCCACTCCACTGAAGGTGTGGAGCGGAAAATGAAAATAAATACGGCCTTTTAAAATTTAAATGTTCCAGCGATTTCATTCCGTCAACCCCTTAGAACACAGCAAGAGCTAAACTCAGGTGTTTGCAAGTAGTTTTATTTAAAACGGAGAGAGCTGCCTTCAGCCAGTGTTTTCTGTTGTACTGACATGAGAGTCAAGGCTCCGAGCTCTCGGTCTGCGAACTACATCACTAAGCCTCTTTTAAAAGCATTTAAATAAAAACAGTCCAGCGACTGTACACAATGTAAACAGATTATCATTTTAAAGAGCTAAGCGCATATGAGCTGTTTTATGTGGTTTACGGATGAGCTTCGGAGCTGGCGTTTCTTCGTCCGTGTTCACAAAACTACATATTTTAAAGGCATTAAAAAAAAATAAATAAAAAAAATAAAATAAAATAAAAACACTCCAGTGATTGAACAATAATAGTAGATTAGTGTATTTAAAACGTTAAAATGCTTGCTTATTTGTGCTGCATTTTTGTGGAAACGAATAAGCTAGTAAAGACTGTTTCATATGGTCTCATCGTTTGAACCACGTTAGTTCAACAAAGTACGGCTGTTGTTAAAGACCTCACCAACTAATAACTTATGCTATTTAACTGATTAGAGTTCTCAAAAAAATGCAACTGTATTGAACATATAATCACTCATTTAATATTTTTTGTTCCCTGTCATTTCGCTGTATTTTCTGTTTGATTTAGCACAGGTTCCCTCTTACGTCATACTCCGAAAGTTCCCTTAGGCATTTGTGCGCATGCGCACTACTCATAAAGGGTGATTTAATAGAGGACGCACAAAAATACAGATTAAAATCATTTATATTTAGGTTAAATATAAGATATGACTTGTAGTGCATGTTAGCTTGCAAATTATGCCCAAGAACATAATTTATTATGCCATATGTCTTACTAACAAGCAACAATGCCTCTAAACACAGGTCACGTACGAAAAATAATGCCCCGTTTAAGGCATTCCACTCCACTGAAGGTGTGGAGCGGAAAATGAAAATAAATACGGCCTTTTAAAATTTAAATGTTCCAGCGATTTCATTCCGTCAACCCCTTAGAACACAGCAAGAGCTAAACTCAGGTGTTTGCAAGTAGTTTTATTTAAAACGGAGAGAGCTGCCTTCAGCCAGTGTTTTCTGTTGTACTGACATGAGAGTCAAGGCTCCGACCTCTCGGTCTGCGAACTACATCACTAAGCCTCTTTTAAAAGCATTTAAATAAAAACAGTCCAGCGACTGTACACAATGTAAACAGATTATCATTTTAAAGAGCTAAGCGCATATGAGCTGTTTTATGTGGTTTACGGATGAGCTTCGGGGCTGGCGTTTCTTCGTCCGTGTTCACAAAACTACATATTTTAAAGGCATTAAAAAAAAAAAAAAAAAAAAAAAAACACTCCAGCGATTGAACAATAATAGTAGATTAGTGTATTTAAAACGTTAAAATGCTTGCTTATTTGTGCTGCATTTTTGTGGAAACGAATAAGCTAGTAAAGACTGTTTCATATGGTCTCATCGTTTGAACCACGTTAGTTCAACAAAGTACGGCTGTTGTTAAAGACCTCACCAACTAATAACTTATGCTATTTAACTGATTAGAGTTCTCAAAAAAATGCAACTGTATTGAACATATAATCACTCATTTAATATTTTTTGTTCCCTGTCATTTCGCTGTATTTTCTGTTTGATTTAGCACAGGTTCCCTCTTACGTCATACTCCGAAAGTTCCCTTAGGCATTTGTGCGCATGCGCACTACTCATAAAGAGTGATTTAATAGAGGACGCACAAAAATACAGATTAAAATCATTTATATTTAGGTTAAATATAAGATATGACTTGTAGTGCATGTTAGCTTGCAAATTATGCCCAAGAACATAATTTATTATGCCATATGTCTTACTAACAAGCAATAATGCCTCTAACCACAGGTCACGTACGAAAAATAATGCCCCGTTTAAGGCATTCCACTCCACTGAAGGTGTGGAGCGGAAAATGAAAATAAATACGGCCCTTTAAAATTTAAATGTTCCAGCGATTTCATTCCGTCAACCCCTTAGATCACACCAAGAGCTAAACTCAGGTGTTTGCAAGTAGTTTTATTTAAAACGGAGAGAGCTGCCTTCAGCCAGTGTTTTCTGTTGTACTGACATGAGAGTCAAGGCTCCGAGCTCTCGGTCTGCGAACTACATCACTAAGCCTCTTTTAAAAGCATTTAAATAAAAACAGTCCAGCGACTGTACACAATGTAAACAGATTATCATTTTAAAGAGCTAAGCGCATATGAGCTGTTTTATGTGGTTTACGGATGAGCTTCGGAGCTGGCGTTTCTTCGTCCGTGTTCACAAAACTACATATTTTAAAGGCATTAAAAAAAAAAAAAACACTCCAGCGATTGAACAATAATAGTAGATTAGTGTATTTAAAACGTTAAAATGCTTGCTTATTTGTGCTGCATTTTTGTGGAAACGAATAAGCTAGTAAAGACTGTTTCATATGGTCTCATCGTTTGAACCACGTTAGTTCAACAAAGTACGGCTGTTGTTAAAGACCTCACCAACTAATAACTTATGCTATTTAACTGATTAGAGTTCTCAAAAAAATGCAACTGTATTGAACATATAATCACTCATTTAATATTTTTTGTTCCCTGTCATTTCGCTGTATTTTCTGTTTGATTTAGCACAGGTTCCCTCTTACGTCATACTCCGAAAGTTCCCTTAGGCATTTGTGCGCATGCGCACTACTCATAAAGGGTGATTTAATAGAGGACGCACAAAAATACAGATTAAAATCATTTATATTTAGGTTAAATATAAGATATGACTTGTAGTGCATGTTAGCTTGCAAATTATGCCCAATAACATAATTTATTATGCCATATGTCTTACTAACAAGCAACAATGCCTCTAACCACAGGTCACGTACGAAAAATAATGCCCCGTTTAAGGCATTCCACTCCACTGAAGGTGTGGAGCGGAAAATGAAAATAAATACGGCCTTTTAAAATTTAAATGTTCCAGCGATTTCATTCCGTCAACCCCTTAGAACACACCAAGAGCTAAACTCAGGTGTTTGCAATTATTTAAAACGGAGAGAGCTGCCTTCAGCCAGTGTTTTCTGTTGTACTGACATGAGAGTCAAGGCTCCGAGCTCTCGGTCTGCGAACTACATCACTAAGCCTCTTTTAAAAGCATTTAAATAAAAACAGTCCAGCGACTGTACACAATGTAAACAGATTATCATTTTAAAGAGCTAAGCGCATATGAGCTGTTTTATGTGGTTTACGGATGAGCTTCGGGGCTGGCGTTTCTTCGTCCGTGTTCACAAAACTACATATTTTAAAGGCATTAAAAAAAAAAAAAAACACTCCAGCGATTGAACAATAATAGTAGATTAGTGTATTTAAAACGTTAAAATGCTTGCTTATTTGTGCTGCATTTTTGTGGAAACGAATAAGCTAGTAAAGACTGTTTCATATGGTCTCATCGTTTGAACCACGTTAGTTCAACAAAGTACGGCTGTTGTTAAAGACCTCACCAACTAATAACTTATGCTATTTAACTGATTAGAGTTCTCAAAAAAATGCAACTGTATTGAACATATAATCACTCATTTAATATTTTTTGTTCCCTGTCATTTCGCTGTATTTTCTGTTTGATTTAGCACAGGTTCCCTCTTACGTCATACTCCGAAAGTTCCCTTAGGCATTTGTGCGCATGCGCACTACTCATAAAGAGTGATTTAATAGAGGACGCACAAAAATACAGATTAAAATCATTTATATTTAGGTTAAATATAAGATATGACTTGTAGTGCATGTTAGCTTGCAAATTATGCCCAAGAACATAATTTATTATGCCATATGTCTTACTAACAAGCAATAATGCCTCTAACCACAGGTCACGTACGAAAAATAATGCCCCGTTTAAGGCATTCCACTCCACTGAAGGTGTGGAGCGGAAAATGAAAATAAATACGGCCCTTTAAAATTTAAATGTTCCAGCGATTTCATTCCGTCAACCCCTTAGATCACACCAAGAGCTAAACTCAGGTGTTTGCAAGTAGTTTTATTTAAAACGGAGAGAGCTGCCTTCAGCCAGTGTTTTCTGTTGTACTGACATGAGAGTCAAGGCTCCGAGCTCTCGGTCTGCGAACTACATCACTAAGCCTCTTTTAAAAGCATTTAAATAAAAACAGTCCAGCGACTGTACACAATGTAAACAGATTATCATTTTAAAGAGCTAAGCGCATATGAGCTGTTTTATGTGGTTTACGGATGAGCTTCGGAGCTGGCGTTTCTTCGTCCGTGTTCACAAAACTACATATTTTAAAGGCATTAAAAAAAAATAAATAAAAAAAATAAAATAAAATAAAAACACTCCAGCGATTGAACAATAATAGTAGATTAGTGTATTTAAAACGTTAAAATGCTTGCTTATTTGTGCTGCATTTTTGTGGAAACGAATAAGCTAGTAAAGACTGTTTCATATGGTCTCATCGTTTGAACCACGTTAGTTCAACAAAGTACGGCTGTTGTTAAAGACCTCACCAACTAATAACTTATGCTATTTAACTGATTAGAGTTCTCAAAAAAAATGCAACTGTATTGAACATATAATCACTCATTTAATATTTTTTGTTCCCTGTCA
The DNA here is from genome assembly GCF_049309525.1 of Garra rufa. Lineage (NCBI taxonomy): Eukaryota > Metazoa > Chordata > Actinopteri > Cypriniformes > Cyprinidae > Garra > Garra rufa. The sequence goes on from NW_027394287.1 coordinate 26,284, forward strand.
TTTCGCTGTATTTTCTGTTTGATTTAGCACAGGTTCCCTCTTACGTCATACTCCGAAAGTTCCCTTAGGCATTTGTGCGCATGCGCACTACTCATAAAGAGTGATTTAATAGAGGACGCACAAAAATACAGATTAAAATCATTTATATTTAGGTTAAATATAAGATATGACTTGTAGTGCATGTTAGCTTGCAAATTATGCCCAAGAACATAATTTATTATGCCATATGTCTTACTAACAAGCAATAATGCCTCTAACCACAGGTCACGTACGAAAAATAATGCCCCGTTTAAGGCATTCCACTCCACTGAAGGTGTGGAGCGGAAAATGAAAATAAATACGGCCCTTTAAAATTTAAATGTTCCAGCGATTTCATTCCGTCAACCCCTTAGATCACACCAAGAGCTAAACTCAGGTGTTTGCAAGTAGTTTTATTTAAAACGGAGAGAGCTGCCTTCAGCCAGTGTTTTCTGTTGTACTGACATGAGAGTCAAGGCTCCGAGCTCTCGGTCTGCGAACTACATCACTAAGCCTCTTTTAAAAGCATTTAAATAAAAACAGTCCAGCGACTGTACACAATGTAAACAGATTATCATTTTAAAGAGCTAAGCGCATATGAGCTGTTTTATGTGGTTTACGGATGAGCTTCGGAGCTGGCGTTTCTTCGTCCGTGTTCACAAAACTACATATTTTAAAGGCATTAAAAAAAAAAAAAAAAAACACTCCAGCGATTGAACAATAATAGTAGATTAGTGTATTTAAAACGTTAAAATGCTTGCTTATTTGTGCTGCATTTTTGTGGAAACGAATAAGCTAGTAAAGACTGTTTCATAATGGTCTCATCGTTTGAACCACGTTAGTTCAACAAAGTACGGCTGTTGTTAAAGACCTCACCAACTAATAACTTATGCTATTTAACTGATTAGAGTTCTCAAAAAAATGCAACTGTATTGAACATATAATCACTCATTTAATATTTTTTGTTCCCTGTCATTTCGCTGTATTTTCTGTTTGATTTAGCACAGGTTCCCTCTTACGTCATACTCCGAAAGTTCCCTTAGGCATTTGTGCGCATGCGCACTACTCATAAAGGGTGATTTAATAGAGGACGCACAAAAATACAGATTAAAATCATTTATATTTAGGTTAAATATAAGATATGATTTGTAGTGCATGTTGGCTTGCAAATTATGCCCAAGAACATAATTTATTATGCCATATGTCTTACTAACAAGCAACAATGCCTCTAAACACAGGTCACGTACGAAAAATAATGCCCCATTTAAGGCATTCCACTCCACTAAAGGTGTGGAGCGGAAAATGAAATTAAATACGGCCCTTTAAAATTTAAATGTTCCAGCGATTTCATTCCGTCAACCCCTTAGATCACACCAAGAGCTAAACTCAGGTGTTTGCAAGTAGTTTTATTTAAAACGGAGAGAGCTGCCTTCAGCCAGTGTTTTCTGTTGTACTGACATGAGAGTCAAGGCTCCGAGCTCTCGGTCTGCGAACTACATCACTAAGCCTCTTTTAAAAGCATTTAAATAAAAACAGTCCAGCGACTGTACACAATGTAAACAGATTATCATTTTAAAGAGCTAAGCGCATATGAGCTGTTTTATGTGGTTTACGGATGAGCTTCGGAGCTGGCGTTTCTTCGTCCGTGTTCACAAAACTACATATTTTAAAGGCATTAAAAAAAAAAAAAACACTCCAGCGATTGAACAATAATAGTAGATTAGTGTATTTAAAACGTTAAAATGCTTGCTTATTTGTGCTGCATTTTTGTGGAAACGAATAAGCTAGTAAAGACTGTTTCATATGGTCTCATCGTTTGAACCACGTTAGTTCAACAAAGTACGGCTGTTGTTAAAGACCTCACCAACTAATAACTTATGCTATTTAACTGATTAGAGTTCTCAAAAAAATGCAACTGTATTGAACATATAATCACTCATTTAATATTTTTTGTTCCCTGTCATTTCGCTGTATTTTCTGTTTGATTTAGCACAGGTTCCCTCTTACGTCATACTCCGAAAGTTCCCTTAGGCATTTGTGCGCATGCGCACTACTCATAAAGGGTGATTTAATAGAGGACGCACAAAAATACAGATTAAAATCATTTATATTTAGGTTAAATATAAGATATGACTTGTAGTGCATGTTAGCTTGCAAATTATGCCCAAGAACATAATTTATTATGCCATATGTCTTACTAACAAGCAATAATGCCTCTAACCACAGGTCACGTACGAAAAATAATGCCCCTTTTAAGGCATTCCACTCCACTGAAGGTGTGGAGCGGAAAATGAAAATAAATACGGCCCTTTAAAATTTAAATGTTCCAGCGATTTCATTCCGTCAACCCCTTAGATCACTCCAAGAGCTAAACTCAGGTGTTTGCAAGTAGTTTTATTTAAAACGGAGAGAGCTGCCTTCAGCCAGTGTTTTCTGTTGTACTGACATGAGAGTCAAGGCTCCGAGCTCTCGGTCTGCGAACTACATCACTAAGCCTCTTTTAAAAGCATTTAAATAAAAACAGTCCAGCGACTGTACACAATGTAAACAGATTATCATTTTAAAGAGCTAAGCGCATATGAGCTGTTTTATGTGGTTTACGGATGAGCTTCGGAGCTGGCGTTTCTTCGTCCGTGTTCACAAAACTACATATTTTAAAGGCATTAAAAAAAAAAAAAAAAAAAAAAAAAAAAAAAAACACTCCAGCGATTGAACAATAATAGTAGATTAGTGTATTTAAAACGTTAAAATGCTTGCTTATTTGTGCTGCATTTTTGTGGAAACGAATAAGCTAGTAAAGACTGTTTCATAATGGTCTCATCGTTTGAACCACGTTAGTTCAACAAAGTACGGCTGTTGTTAAAGACCTCACCAACTAATAACTTATGCTATTTAACTGATTAGAGTTCTCAAAAAAATGCAACTGTATTGAACATATAATCACTCATTTAATATTTTTTGTTCCCTGTCATTTCGCTGTATTTTCTGTTTGATTTAGCACAGGTTCCCTCTTACGTCATACTCCGAAAGTTCCCTTAGGCATTTGTGCGCATGCGCACTACTCATAAAGGGTGATTTAATAGAGGACGCACAAAAATACAGATTAAAATCATTTATATTTAGGTTAAATATAAGATATGATTTGTAGTGCATGTTAGCTTGCAAATTATGCCCAAGAACATAATTTATTATGCCATATGTCTTACTAACAAGCAACAATGCCTCTAAACACAGGTCACGTACGAAAAATAATGCCCCGTTTAAGGCATTCCACTCCACTGAAGGTGTGGAGCGGAAAATGAAAATAAATACGGCCTTTTAAAATTTAAATGTTCCAGCGATTTCATTCCGTCAACCCCTTAGAACACACCAAGAGCTAAACTCAGGTGTTTGCAAGTAGTTTTATTTAAAACGGAGAGAGCTGCCTTCAGCCAGTGTTTTCTGTTGTACTGACATGAGAGTCAAGGCTCCGAGCTCTCGGTCTGCGAACTACATCACTAAGCCTCTTTTAAAAGCATTTAAATAAAAACAGTCCAGCGACTACACAATGTAAACAGATTATCATTTTAAAGAGCTAAGCGCATATGAGCTGTTTTATGTGGTTTACGGATGAGCTTCGGGGCTGGCGTTTCTTCGTCCGTGTTCACAAAACTACATATTTTAAAGGCATTAAAAAAAAAAAAAAAAAAAAAAAAAACACTCCAGCGATTGAACAATAATAGTAGATTAGTGTATTTAAAACGTTAAAATGCTTGCTTATTTGTGCTGCATTTTTGTGGAAACGAATAAGCTAGTAAAGACTGTTTCATATGGTCTCATCGTTTGAACCACGTTAGTTCAACAAAGTACGGCTGTTGTTAAAGACCTCACCAACTAATAACTTATGCTATTTAACTGATTAGAGTTCTCAAAAAAATGCAACTGTATTGAACATATAATCACTCATTTAATATTTTTTGTTCCCTGTCATTTCGCTGTATTTTCTGTTTGATTTAGCACAGGTTCCCTCTTACGTCATACTCCGAAAGTTCCCTTAGGCATTTGTGCGCATGCGCACTACTCATAAAGGGTGATTTAATAGAGGACGCACAAAAATACAGATTAAAATCATTTATATTTAGGTTAAATATAAGATATGACTTGTAGTGCATGTTAGCTTGCAAATTATGCCCAAGAACATAATTTATTATGCCATATGTCTTACTAACAAGCAATAATGCCTCTAACCACAGGTCACGTACGAAAAATAATGCCCCGTTTAAGGCATTCCACTCCACTGAAGGTGTGGAGCGGAAAATGAAAATAAATACGGCCCTTTAAAATTTAAATGTTCCAGCGATTTCATTCCGTCAACCCCTTAGATCACACCAAGAGCTAAACTCAGGTGTTTGCAAGTAGTTTTATTTAAAACGGAGAGAGCTGCCTTCAGCCAGTGTTTTCTGTTGTACTGACATGAGAGTCAAGGCTCCGACCTCTCGGTCTGCGAACTACATCACTAAGCCTCTTTTAAAAGCATTTAAATAAAAACAGTCCAGCGACTGTACACAATGTAAACAGATTATCATTTTAAAGAGCTAAGCGCATATGAGCTGTTTTATGTGGTTTACGGATGAGCTTCGGGGCTGGCGTTTCTTCGTCCGTGTTCACAAAACTACATATTTTAAAGGCATTAAAAAAAAAAAAAAAAAAAAAAAACACTCCAGCGATTGAACAATAATAGTAGATTAGTGTATTTAAAACGTTAAAATGCTTGCTTATTTGTGCTGCATTTTTGTGGAAACGAATAAGCTAGTAAAGACTGTTTCATATGGTCTCATCGTTTGAACCACGTTAGTTCAACAAAGTACGGCTGTTGTTAAAGACCTCACCAACTAATAACTTATGCTATTTAACTGATTAGAGTTCTCAAAAAAATGCAACTGTATTGAACATATAATCACTCATTTAATATTTTTTGTTCCCTGTCATTTCGCTGTATTTTCTGTTTGATTTAGCACAGGTTCCCTCTTACGTCATACTCCGAAAGTTCCCTTAGGCATTTGTGCGCATGCGCACTACTCATAAAGAGTGATTTAATAGAGGACGCACAAAAATACAGATTAAAATCATTTATATTTAGGTTAAATATAAGATATGACTTGTAGTGCATGTTAGCTTGCAAATTATGCCCAAGAACATAATTTATTATGCCATATGTCTTACTAACAAGCAATAATGCCTCTAACCACAGGTCACGTACGAAAAATAATGCCCCGTTTAAGGCATTCCACTCCACTGAAGGTGTGGAGCGGAAAATGAAAATAAATACGGCCCTTTAAAATTTAAATGTTCCAGCGATTTCATTCCGTCAACCCCTTAGATCACACCAAGAGCTAAACTCAGGTGTTTGCAAGTAGTTTTATTTAAAACGGAGAGAGCTGCCTTCAGCCAGTGTTTTCTGTTGTACTGACATGAGAGTCAAGGCTCCGAGCTCTCGGTCTGCGAACTACATCACTAAGCCTCTTTTAAAAGCATTTAAATAAAAACAGTCCAGCGACTGTACACAATGTAAACAGATTATCATTTTAAAGAGCTAAGCGCATATGAGCTGTTTTATGTGGTTTACGGATGAGCTTCGGAGCTGGCGTTTCTTCGTCCGTGTTCACAAAACTACATATTTTAAAGGCATTAAAAAAAAAAAAAACACTCCAGCGATTGAACAATAATAGTAGATTAGTGTATTTAAAACGTTAAAATGCTTGCTTATTTGTGCTGCATTTTTGTGGAAACGAATAAGCTAGTAAAGACTGTTTCATATGGTCTCATCGTTTGAACCACGTTAGTTCAACAAAGTACGGCTGTTGTTAAAGACCTCACCAACTAATAACTTATGCTATTTAACTGATTAGAGTTCTCAAAAAAATGCAACTGTATTGAACATATAATCACTCATTTAATATTTTTTGTTCCCTGTCATTTCGCTGTATTTTCTGTTTGATTTAGCACAGGTTCCCTCTTACGTCATACTCCGAAAGTTCCCTTAGGCATTTGTGCGCATGCGCACTACTCATAAAGGGTGATTTAATAGAGGACGCACAAAAATACAGATTAAAATCATTTATATTTAGGTTAAATATAAGATATGACTTGTAGTGCATGTTAGCTTGCAAATTATGCCCAATAACATAATTTATTATGCCATATGTCTTACTAACAAGCAACAATGCCTCTAACCACAGGTCACGTACGAAAAATAATGCCCCGTTTAAGGCATTCCACTCCACTGAAGGTGTGGAGCGGAAAATGAAAATAAATACGGCCTTTTAAAATTTAAATGTTCCAGCGATTTCATTCCGTCAACCCCTTAGAACACACCAAGAGCTAAACTCAGGTGTTTGCAATTATTTAAAACGGAGAGAGCTGCCTTCAGCCAGTGTTTTCTGTTGTACTGACATGAGAGTCAAGGCTCCGAGCTCTCGGTCTGCGAACTACATCACTAAGCCTCTTTTAAAAGCATTTAAATAAAAACAGTCCAGCGACTGTACACAATGTAAACAGATTATCATTTTAAAGAGCTAAGCGCATATGAGCTGTTTTATGTGGTTTACGGATGAGCTTCGGGGCTGGCGTTTCTTCGTCCGTGTTCACAAAACTACATATTTTAAAGGCATTAAAAAAAAAAAAAAAAACACTCCAGCGATTGAACAATAATAGTAGATTAGTGTATTTAAAACGTTAAAATGCTTGCTTATTTGTGCTGCATTTTTGTGGAAACGAATAAGCTAGTAAAGACTGTTTCATATGGTCTCATCGTTTGAACCACGTTAGTTCAACAAAGTACGGCTGTTGTTAAAGACCTCACCAACTAATAACTTATGCTATTTAACTGATTAGAGTTCTCAAAAAAATGCAACTGTATTGAACATATAATCACTCATTTAATATTTTTTGTTCCCTGTCATTTCGCTGTATTTCCTGTTTGATTTAGCACAGGTTCCCTCTTACGTCATACTCCGAAAGTTCCCTTAGGCATTTGTGCGCATGCGCACTACTCATAAAGGGTGATTTAATAGAGGACGCACAAAAATACAGATTAAAATCATTTATATTTAGGTTAAATATAAGATATGACTTGTAGTGCATGTTAGCTTGCAAATTATGCCCAAGAACATAATTTATTATGCCATATGTCTTACTAACAAGCAATAATGCCTCTAACCACAGGTCACGTACGAAAAATAATGCCCCGTTTAAGGCATTCCACTCCACTGAAGGTGTGGAGCGGAAAATGAAAATAAATACGGCCCTTTAAAATTTAAATGTTCCAGCGATTTCATTCCGTCAACCCCTTAGATCACACCAAGAGCTAAACTCAGGTGTTTGCAAGTAGTTTTATTTAAAACGGAGAGAGCTGCCTTCAGCCAGTGTTTTCTGTTGTACTGACATGAGAGTCAAGGCTCCGAGCTCTCGGTCTGCGAACTACATCACTAAGCCTCTTTTAAAAGCATTTAAATAAAAACAGTCCAGCGACTGTACACAATGTAAACAGATTATCATTTTAAAGAGCTAAGCGCATATGAGCTGTTTTATGTGGTTTACGGATGAGCTTCGGAGCTGGCGTTTCTTCGTCCGTGTTCACAAAACTACATATTTTAAAGGCATTAAAAAAAAAAAAAAAAAAACACTCCAGCGATTGAACAATAATAGTAGATTAGTGTATTTAAAACGTTAAAATGCTTGCTTATTTGTGCTGCATTTTTGTGGAAACGAATAAGCTAGTAAAGACTGTTTCATAATGGTCTCATCGTTTGAACCACGTTAGTTCAACAAAGTACGGCTGTTGTTAAAGACCTCACCAACTAATAACTTATGCTATTTAACTGATTAGAGTTCTCAAAAAAATGCAACTGTATTGAACATATAATCACTCATTTAATATTTTTTGTTCCCTGTCATTTCGCTGTATTTTCTGTTTGATTTAGCACAGGTTCCCTCTTACGTCATACTCCGAAAGTTCCCTTAGGCATTTGTGCGCATGCGCACTACTCATAAAGGGTGATTTAATAGAGGACGCACAAAAATACAGATTAAAATCATTTATATTTAGGTTAAATATAAGATATGATTTGTAGTGCATGTTAGCTTGCAAATTATGCCCAAGAACATAATTTATTATGCCATATGTCTTACTAACAAGCAACAATGCCTCTAAACACAGGTCACGTACGAAAAATAATGCCCCGTTTAAGGCATTCCTGCACTCCACTGAAGGTGTGGAGCGGAAAATGAAAATAAATACGGCCTTTTAAAAGTTAAATGTTCCAGCGATTTCATTCCGTCAACCCCTTAGATCACACCAAGAGCTAAACTCAGGTGTTTGCAAGTAGTTTTATTTAAAACGGAGAGAGCTGCCTTCAGCCAGTGTTTTCTGTTGTACTGACATGAGAGTCAAGGCTCCGAGCTCTCGGTCTGCGAACTACATCACTAAGCCTCTTTTAAAAGCATTTAAATAAAAACAGTCCAGCGACTGTACACAATGTAAACAGATTATCATTTTAAAGAGCTAAGCGCATATGAGCTGTTTTATGTGGTTTACGGATGAGCTTCGGAGCTGGCGTTTCTTCGTCCGTGTTCACAAAACTACATATTTTAAAGGCATTAAAAAAAAAAAAAAAACACTCCAGCGATTGAACAATAATAGTAGATTAGTGTATTTAAAACGTTAAAATGCTTGCTTATTTGTGCTGCATTTTTGTGGAAACGAATAAGCTAGTAAAGACTGTTTCATAATGGTCTCATCGTTTGAACCACGTTAGTTCAACAAAGTACGGCTGTTGTTAAAGACCTCACCAACTAATAACTTATGCTAGAGTTCTCAAAAAAATGCAACTGTATTGAACATATAATCACTCATTTAATATTTTTTGTTCCCTGTCATTTCGCTGTATTTTCTGTTTGATTTAGCACAGGTTCCCTCTTACGTCATACTCCGAAAGTTCCCTTAGGCATTTGTGCGCATGCGCACTACTCATAAAGGGTGATTTAATAGAGGACGCACAAAAATACAGATTAAAATCATTTATATTTAGGTTAAATATAAGATATGACTTGTAGTGCATGTTAGCTTGCAAATTATGCCCAAGAACATAATTTATTATGCCATATGTCTTACTAACAAGCAACAATGCCTCTAAACACAGGTCACGTACGAAAAATAATGCCCCGTTCAAGGCATTCCACTCCACTGAAGGTGTGGAGCGGAAAATGAAAATAAATACGGCCTTTTAAAATTTAAATGTTCCAGCGATTTCATTCCGTCAACCCCTTAGAACACACCAAGAGCTAAACTCAGGTGTTTGCAAGTAGTTTTATTTAAAACGGAGAGAGCTGCCTTCAGCCAGTGTTTTCTGTTGTACTGACATGAGAGTCAAGGCTCCGAGCTCTCGGTCTGCGAACTACATCACTAAGCCTCTTTTAAAAGCATTTAAATAAAAACAGTCCAGCGACTGTACACAATGTAAACAGATTATCATTTTAAAGAGCTAAGCGCATATGAGCTGTTTTATGTGGTTTACGGATGAGCTTCGGGGCTGGCGTTTCTTCGTCCGTGTTCACAAAACTACATATTTTAAAGGCATTAAAAAAAAAAAAAAAAAAAAAAAAAAACACTCCAGCGATTGAACAATAATAGTAGATTAGTGTATTTAAAACGTTAAAATGCTTGCTTATTTGTGCTGCATTTTTGTGGAAACGAATAAGCTAGTAAAGACTGTTTCATATGGTCTCATCGTTTGAACCACGTTAGTTCAACAAAGTACGGCTGTTGTTAAAGACCTCACCAACTAATAACTTATGCTATTTAACTGATTAGAGTTCTCAAAAAAATGCAACTGTATTGAACATATAATCACTCATTTAATATTTTTTGTTCCCTGTCATTTCGCTGTATTTCCTGTTTGATTTAGCACAGGTTCCCTCTTACGTCATACTCCGAAAGTTCCCTTAGGCATTTGTGCGCATGCGCACTACTCATAAAGGGTGATTTAATAGAGGACGCACAAAAATACAGATTAAAATCATTTATATTTAGGTTAAATATAAGATATGACTTGTAGTGCATGTTAGCTTGCAAATTATGCCCAAGAACATAATTTATTATGCCATATGTCTTACTAACAAGCAATAATGCCTCTAACCACAGGTCACGTACGAAAAATAATGCCCCGTTTAAGGCATTCCACTCCACTGAAGGTGTGGAGCGGAAAATGAAAATAAATACGGCCCTTTAAAATTTAAATGTTCCAGCGATTTCATTCCGTCAACCCCTTAGATCACACCAAGAGCTAAACTCAGGTGTTTGCAAGTAGTTTTATTTAAAACGGAGAGAGCTGCCTTCAGCCAGTGTTTTCTGTTGTACTGACATGAGAGTCAAGGCTCCGAGCTCTCGGTCTGCGAACTACATCACTAAGCCTCTTTTAAAAGCATTTAAATAAAAACAGTCCAGCGACTGTACACAATGTAAACAGATTATCATTTTAAAGAGCTAAGCGCATATGAGCTGTTTTATGTGGTTTACGGATGAGCTTCGGAGCTGGCGTTTCTTCGTCCGTGTTCACAAAACTACATATTTTAAAGGCATTAAAAAAAAAAAAAAAAAAAAAAAAAAAAAAAAAAAAAAAAAACACTCCAGCGATTGAACAATAATAGTAGATTAGTGTATTTAAAACGTTAAAATGCTTGCTTATTTGTGCTGCATTTTTGTGGAAACGAATAAGCTAGCAAAGACTGTTTCATAATGGTCTCATCGTTTGAACCACGTTAGTTCAACAAAGTACGGCTGTTGTTAAAGACCTCACCAACTAATAACTTATGCTATTTAACTGATTAGAGTTCTCAAAAAAATGCAACTGTATTGAACATATAATCACTCATTTAATATTTTTTGTTCCCTGTCATTTCGCTGTATTTTCTGTTTGATTTAGCACAGGTTCCCTCTTACGTCATACTCCGAAAGTTCCCTTAGGCATTTGTGCGCATGCGCACTACTCATAAAGGGTGATTTAATAGAGGACGCACAAAAATACAGATTAAAATCATTTATATTTAGGTTAAATATAAGATATGATTTGTAGTGCATGTTAGCTTGCAAATTATGCCCAAGAACATAATTTATTATGCCATATGTCTTACTAACAAGCAACAATGCCTCTAAACACAGGTCACGTACGAAAAATAATGCCCCGTTTAAGGCATTCCACTCCACTGAAGGTGTGGAGCGGAAAATGAAAATAAATACGGCCTTTTAAAATTTAAATGTTCCAGCGATTTCATTCCGTCAACCCCTTAGAACACACCAAGAGCTAAACTCAGGTGTTTGCAAGTAGTTTTATTTAAAACGGAGAGAGCTGCCTTCAGCCAGTGTTTTCTGTTGTACTGACATGAGAGTCAAGGCTCCGAGCTCTCGGTCTGCGAACTACATCACTAAGCCTCTTTTAAAAGCATTTAAATAAAAACAGTCCAGCGACTGTACACAATGTAAACAGATTATCATTTTAAAGAGCTAAGCGCATATGAGCTGTTTTATGTGGTTTACGGATGAGCTTCGGGGCTGGCGTTTCTTCGTCCGTGTTCACAAAACTACATATTTTAAAGGCATTAAAAAAAAAAAAAACACTCCAGCGATTGAACAATAATAGTAGATTAGTGTATTTAAAACGTTAAAATGCTTGCTTATTTGTGCTGCATTTTTGTGGAAACGAATAAGCTAGTAAAGACTGTTTCATATGGTCTCATCGTTTGAACCACGTTAGTTCAACAAAGTACGGCTGTTGTTAAAGACCTCACCAACTAATAACTTATGCTATTTAACTGATTAGAGTTCTCAAAAAAATGCAACTGTATTGAACATATAATCACTCATTTAATATTTTTTGTTCCCTGTCATTTCGCTGTATTTTCTGTTTGATTTAGCACAGGTTCCCTCTTACGTCATACTCCGAAAGTTCCCTTAGGCATTTGTGCGCATGCGCACTACTCATAAAGGGTGATTTAATAGAGGACGCACAAAAATACAGATTAAAATCATTTATATTTAGGTTAAATATAAGATATGACTTGTAGTGCATGTTAGCTTGCAAATTATGCCCAAGAACATAATTTATTATGCCATATGTCTTACTAACAAGCAACAATGCCTCTAAACACAGGTCACGTACGAAAAATAATGCCCCGTTTAAGGCATTCCACTCCACTGAAGGTGTGGAGCGGAAAATGACAATAAATACGGCCTTTTAAAATTTAAATGTTCCAGCGATTTCATTCCGTCAACCCCTTAGAACACAGCAAGAGCTAAACTCAGGTGTTTGCAAGTAGTTTTATTTAAAACGGAGAGAGCTGCCTTCAGCCAGTGTTTTCTGTTGTACTGACATGAGAGTCAAGGCTCCGACCTCTCGGTCTGCGAACTACATCACTAAGCCTCTTTTAAAAGCATTTAAATAAAAACAGTCCAGCGACTGTACACAATGTAAACAGATTATCATTTTAAAGAGCTAAGCGCATATGAGCTGTTTTATGTGGTTTACGGATGAGCTTCGGGGCTGGCGTTTCTTCGTCCGTGTTCACAAAACTACATATTTTAAAGGCATTAAAAAAAAAAAAAAAAAAACACTCCAGCGATTGAACAATAATAGTAGATTAGTGTATTTAAAACGTTAAAATGCTTGCTTATTTGTGCTGCATTTTTGTGGAAACGAATAAGCTAGTAAAGACTGTTTCATATGGTCTCATCGTTTGAACCACGTTAGTTCAACAAAGTACGGCTGTTGTTAAAGACCTCACCAACTAATAACTTATGCTATTTAACTGATTAGAGTTCTCAAAAAAATGCAACTGTATTGAACATATAATCACTCATTTAATATTTTTTGTTCCCTGTCATTTCGCTGTATTTTCTGTTTGATTTAGCACAGGTTCCCTCTTACGTCATACTCCGAAAGTTCCCTTAGGCATTTGTGCGCATGCGCACTACTCATAAAGGGTGATTTAATAGAGGACGCACAAAAATACAGATTAAAATCATTTATATTTAGGTTAAATATAAGATATGACTTGTAGTGCATGTTAGCTTGCAAATTATGCCCAAGAACATAATTTATTATGCCATATGTCTTACTAACAAGCAACAATGCCTCTAACCACAGGTCACGTACGAAAAATAATGCCCCGTTTAAGGCATTCCACTCCACTGAAGGTGTGGAGCGGAAAATGAAAATAAATACGGCCTTTTAAAATTTAAATGTTCCAGCGATTTCATTCCGTCAACCCCTTAGAACACAGCAAGAGCTAAACTCAGGTGTTTGCAAGTAGTTTTATTTAAAACGGAGAGAGCTGCCTTCAGCCAGTGTTTTCTGTTGTACTGACATGAGAGTCAAGGCTCCGAGCTCTCGGTCTGCGAACTACATCACTAAGCCTCTTTTAAAAGCATTTAAATAAAAACAGTCCAGCGACTGTACACAATGTAAACAGATTATCATTTTAAAGAGCTAAGCGCATATGAGCTGTTTTATGTGGTTTACGGATGAGCTTCGGAGCTGGCGTTTCTTCGTCCGTGTTCACAAAACTACATATTTTAAAGGCATTAAAAAAAAAAAAATAAAAAAAATAAAATAAAATAAAAACACTCCAGTGATTGAACAATAATAGTAGATTAGTGTATTTAAAACGTTAAAATGCTTGCTTATTTGTGCTGCATTTTTGTGGAAACGAATAAGCTAGTAAAGACTGTTTCATATGGTCTCATCGTTTGAACCACGTTAGTTCAACAAAGTACGGCTGTTGTTAAAGACCTCACCAACTAATAACTTATGCTATTTAACTGATTAGAGTTCTCAAAAAAATGCAACTGTATTGAACATATAATCACTCATTTAATATTTTTTGTTCCCTGTCATTTCGCTGTATTTTCTGTTTGATTTAGCACAGGTTCCCTCTTACGTCATACTCCGAAAGTTCCCTTAGGCATTTGTGCGCATGCGCACTACTCATAAAGGGTGATTTAATAGAGGACGCACAAAAATACAGATTAAAATCATTTATATTTAGGTTAAATATAAGATATGACTTGTAGTGCATGTTAGCTTGCAAATTATGCCCAAGAACATAATTTATTATGCCATATGTCTTACTAACAAGCAACAATGCCTCTAAACACAGGTCACGTACGAAAAATAATGCCCCGTTTAAGGCATTCCACTCCACTGAAGGTGTGGAGCGGAAAATGAAAATAAATACGGCCTTTTAAAATTTAAATGTTCCAGCGATTTCATTCCGTCAACCCCTTAGAACACAGCAAGAGCTAAACTCAGGTGTTTGCAAGTAGTTTTATTTAAAACGGAGAGAGCTGCCTTCAGCCAGTGTTTTCTGTTGTACTGACATGAGAGTCAAGGCTCCGACCTCTCGGTCTGCGAACTACATCACTAAGCCTCTTTTAAAAGCATTTAAATAAAAACAGTCCAGCGACTGTACACAATGTAAACAGATTATCATTTTAAAGAGCTAAGCGCATATGAGCTGTTTTATGTGGTTTACGGATGAGCTTCGGAGCTGGCGTTTCTTCGTCCGTGTTCACAAAACTACATATTTTAAAGGCATTAAAAAAAAAAAAAAACACTCCAGCGATTGAACAATAATAGTAGATTAGTGTATTTAAAACGTTAAAATGCTTGCTTATTTGTGCTGCATTTTTGTGGAAACGAATAAGCTAGTAAAGACTGTTTCATATGGTCTCATCGTTTGAACCACGTTAGTTCAACAAAGTACGGCTGTTGTTAAAGACCTCACCAACTAATAACTTATGCTATTTAACTGATTAGAGTTCTCAAAAAAATGCAACTGTATTGAACATATAATCACTCATTTAATATTTTTTGTTCCCTGTCATTTCGCTGTATTTTCTGTTTGATTTAGCACAGGTTCCCTCTTACGTCATACTCCGAAAGTTCCCTTAGGCATTTGTGCGCATGCGCACTACTCATAAAGGGTGATTTAATAGAGGACGCACAAAAATACAGATTAAAATCATTTATATTTAGGTTAAATATAAGATATGACTTGTAGTGCATGTTAGCTTGCAAATTATGCCCAAGAACATAATTTATTATGCCATATGTCTTACTAACAAGCAACAATGCCTCTAAACACAGGTCACGTACGAAAAATAATGCCCCGTTTAAGGCATTCCACTCCACTGAAGGTGTGGAGCGGAAAATGACAATAAATACGGCCTTTTAAAATTTAAATGTTCCAGCGATTTCATTCCGTCAACCCCTTAGAACACAGCAAGAGCTAAACTCAGGTGTTTGCAAGTAGTTTTATTTAAAACGGAGAGAGCTGCCTTCAGCCAGTGTTTTCTGTTGTACTGACATGAGAGTCAAGGCTCCGACCTCTCGGTCTGCGAACTACATCACTAAGCCTCTTTTAAAAGCATTTAAATAAAAACAGTCCAGCGACTGTACACAATGTAAACAGATTATCATTTTAAAGAGCTAAGCGCATATGAGCTGTTTTATGTGGTTTACGGATGAGCTTCGGGGCTGGCGTTTCTTCGTCCGTGTTCACAAAACTACATATTTTAAAGGCATTAAAAAAAAAAAAAAAAAACACTCCAGCGATTGAACAATAATAGTAGATTAGTGTATTTAAAACGTTAAAATGCTTGCTTATTTGTGCTGCATTTTTGTGGAAACGAATAAGCTAGTAAAGACTGTTTCATATGGTCTCATCGTTTGAACCACGTTAGTTCAACAAAGTACGGCTGTTGTTAAAGACCTCACCAACTAATAACTTATGCTATTTAACTGATTAGAGTTCTCAAAAAAATGCAACTGTATTGAACATATAATCACTCATTTAATATTTTTTGTTCCCTGTCATTTCGCTGTATTTTCTGTTTGATTTAGCACAGGTTCCCTCTTACGTCATACTCCGAAAGTTCCCTTAGGCATTTGTGCGCATGCGCACTACTCATAAAGGGTGATTTAATAGAGGACGCACAAAAATACAGATTAAAATCATTTATATTTAGGTTAAATATAAGATATGACTTGTAGTGCATGTTAGCTTGCAAATTATGCCCAAGAACATAATTTATTATGCCATATGTCTTACTAACAAGCAACAATGCCTCTAACCACAGGTCACGTACGAAAAATAATGCCCCGTTTAAGGCATTCCACTCCACTGAAGGTGTGGAGCGGAAAATGAAAATAAATACGGCCTTTTAAAATTTAAATGTTCCAGCGATTTCATTCCGTCAACCCCTTAGAACACAGCAAGAGCTAAACTCAGGTGTTTGCAAGTAGTTTTATTTAAAACGGAGAGAGCTGCCTTCAGCCAGTGTTTTCTGTTGTACTGACATGAGAGTCAAGGCTCCGAGCTCTCGGTCTGCGAACTACATCACTAAGCCTCTTTTAAAAGCATTTAAATAAAAACAGTCCAGCGACTGTACACAATGTAAACAGATTATCATTTTAAAGAGCTAAGCGCATATGAGCTGTTTTATGTGGTTTACGGATGAGCTTCGGAGCTGGCGTTTCTTCGTCCGTGTTCACAAAACTACATATTTTAAAGGCATTAAAAAAAAAAAAATAAAAAAAATAAAATAAAATAAAAACACTCCAGTGATTGAACAATAATAGTAGATTAGTGTATTTAAAACGTTAAAATGCTTGCTTATTTGTGCTGCATTTTTGTGGAAACGAATAAGCTAGTAAAGACTGTTTCATATGGTCTCATCGTTTGAACCACGTTAGTTCAACAAAGTACGGCTGTTGTTAAAGACCTCACCAACTAATAACTTATGCTATTTAACTGATTAGAGTTCTCAAAAAAATGCAACTGTATTGAACATATAATCACTCATTTAATATTTTTTGTTCCCTGTCATTTCGCTGTATTTTCTGTTTGATTTAGCACAGGTTCCCTCTTACGTCATACTCCGAAAGTTCCCTTAGGCATTTGTGCGCATGCGCACTACTCATAAAGGGTGATTTAATAGAGGACGCACAAAAATACAGATTAAAATCATTTATATTTAGGTTAAATATAAGATATGACTTGTAGTGCATGTTAGCTTGCAAATTATGCCCAAGAACATAATTTATTATGCCATATGTCTTACTAACAAGCAACAATGCCTCTAAACACAGGTCACGTACGAAAAATAATGCCCCGTTTAAGGCATTCCACTCCACTGAAGGTGTGGAGCGGAAAATGAAAATAAATACGGCCTTTTAAAATTTAAATGTTCCAGCGATTTCATTCCGTCAACCCCTTAGAACACAGCAAGAGCTAAACTCAGGTGTTTGCAAGTAGTTTTATTTAAAACGGAGAGAGCTGCCTTCAGCCAGTGTTTTCTGTTGTACTGACATGAGAGTCAAGGCTCCGACCTCTCGGTCTGCGAACTACATCACTAAGCCTCTTTTAAAAGCATTTAAATAAAAACAGTCCAGCGACTGTACACAATGTAAACAGATTATCATTTTAAAGAGCTAAGCGCATATGAGCTGTTTTATGTGGTTTACGGATGAGCTTCGGAGCTGGCGTTTCTTCGTCCGTGTTCACAAAACTACATATTTTAAAGGCATTAAAAAAAAAAAAAAACACTCCAGCGATTGAACAATAATAGTAGATTAGTGTATTTAAAACGTTAAAATGCTTGCTTATTTGTGCTGCATTTTTGTGGAAACGAATAAGCTAGTAAAGACTGTTTCATATGGTCTCATCGTTTGAACCACGTTAGTTCAACAAAGTACGGCTGTTGTTAAAGACCTCACCAACTAATAACTTATGCTATTTAACTGATTAGAGTTCTCAAAAAAATGCAACTGTATTGAACATATAATCACTCATTTAATATTTTTTGTTCCCTGTCATTTCGCTGTATTTTCTGTTTGATTTAGCACAGGTTCCCTCTTACGTCATACTCCGAAAGTTCCCTTAGGCATTTGTGCGCATGCGCACTACTCATAAAGGGTGATTTAATAGAGGACGCACAAAAATACAGATTAAAATCATTTATATTTAGGTTAAATATAAGATATGACTTGTAGTGCATGTTAGCTTGCAAATTATGCCCAATAACATAATTTATTATGCCATATGTCTTACTAACAAGCAACAATGCCTCTAACCACAGGTCACGTACGAAAAATAATGCCCCGTTTAAGGCATTCCACTCCACTGAAGGTGTGGAGCGGAAAATGAAAATAAATACGGCCTTTTAAAATTTAAATGTTCCAGCGATTTCATTCCGTCAACCCCTTAGAACACACCAAGAGCTAAACTCAGGTGTTTGCAATTATTTAAAACGGAGAGAGCTGCCTTCAGCCAGTGTTTTCTGTTGTACTGACATGAGAGTCAAGGCTCCGAGCTCTCGGTCTGCGAACTACATCACTAAGCCTCTTTTAAAAGCATTTAAATAAAAACAGTCCAGCGACTGTACACAATGTAAACAGATTATCATTTTAAAGAGCTAAGCGCATATGAGCTGTTTTATGTGGTTTACGGATGAGCTTCGGGGCTGGCGTTTCTTCGTCCGTGTTCACAAAACTACATATTTTAAAGGCATTAAAAAAAAAAAAAAAAACACTCCAGCGATTGAACAATAATAGTAGATTAGTGTATTTAAAACGTTAAAATGCTTGCTTATTTGTGCTGCATTTTTGTGGAAACGAATAAGCTAGTAAAGACTGTTTCATATGGTCTCATCGTTTGAACCACGTTAGTTCAACAAAGTACGGCTGTTGTTAAAGACCTCACCAACTAATAACTTATGCTATTTAACTGATTAGAGTTCTCAAAAAAATGCAACTGTATTGAACATATAATCACTCATTTAATATTTTTTGTTCCCTGTCATTTCGCTGTATTTTCTGTTTGATTTAGCACAGGTTCCCTCTTACGTCATACTCCGAAAGTTCCCTTAGGCATTTGTGCGCATGCGCACTACTCATAAAGAGTGATTTAATAGAGGACGCACAAAAATACAGATTAAAATCATTTATATTTAGGTTAAATATAAGATATGACTTGTAGTGCATGTTAGCTTGCAAATTATGCCCAAGAACATAATTTATTATGCCATATGTCTTACTAACAAGCAATAATGCCTCTAACCACAGGTCACGTACGAAAAATAATGCCCCGTTTAAGGCATTCCACTCCACTGAAGGTGTGGAGCGGAAAATGAAAATAAATACGGCCCTTTAAAATTTAAATGTTCCAGCGATTTCATTCCGTCAACCCCTTAGATCACACCAAGAGCTAAACTCAGGTGTTTGCAAGTAGTTTTATTTAAAACGGAGAGAGCTGCCTTCAGCCAGTGTTTTCTGTTGTACTGACATGAGAGTCAAGGCTCCGAGCTCTCGGTCTGCGAACTACATCACTAAGCCTCTTTTAAAAGCATTTAAATAAAAACAGTCCAGCGACTGTACACAATGTAAACAGATTATCATTTTAAAGAGCTAAGCGCATATGAGCTGTTTTATGTGGTTTACGGATGAGCTTCGGAGCTGGCGTTTCTTCGTCCGTGTTCACAAAACTACATATTTTAAAGGCATTAAAAAAAAAAAAAAAAAAAAAAAAAAAAAAAAAAACACTCCAGCGATTGAACAATAATAGTAGATTAGTGTATTTAAAACGTTAAAATGCTTGCTTATTTGTGCTGCATTTTTGTGGAAACGAATAAGCTAGTAAAGACTGTTTCATAATGGTCTCATCGTTTGAACCACGTTAGTTCAACAAAGTACGGCTGTTGTTAAAGACCTCACCAACTAATAACTTATGCTATTTAACTGATTAGAGTTCTCAAAAAAATGCAACTGTATTGAACATATAATCACTCATTTAATATTTTTTGTTCCCTGTCATTTCGCTGTATTTTCTGTTTGATTTAGCACAGGTTCCCTCTTACGTCATACTCCGAAAGTTCCCTTAGGCATTTGTGCGCATGCGCACTACTCATAAAGGGTGATTTAATAGAGGACGCACAAAAATACAGATTAAAATCATTTATATTTAGGTTAAATATAAGATATGATTTGTAGTGCATGTTAGCTTGCAAATTATGCCCAAGAACATAATTTATTATGCCATATGTCTTACTAACAAGCAATAATGCCTCTAACCACAGGTCACGTACGAAAAATAATGCCCCGTTTAAGGCATTCCACTCCACTGAAGGTGTGGAGCGGAAAATGAAAATAAATACGGCCCTTTAAAATTTAAATGTTCCAGCGATTTCATTCCGTCAACCCCTTAGATCACACCAAGAGCTAAACTCAGGTGTTTGCAAGTAGTTTTATTTAAAACGGAGAGAGCTGCCTTCAGCCAGTGTTTTCTGTTGTACTGACATGAGAGTCAAGGCTCCGAGCTCTCGGTCTGCGAACTACATCACTAAGCCTCTTTTAAAAGCATTTAAATAAAAACAGTCCAGCGACTGTACACAATGTAAACAGATTATCATTTTAAAGAGCTAAGCGCATATGAGCTGTTTTATGTGGTTTACGGATGAGCTTCGGAGCTGGCGTTTCTTCGTCCGTGTTCACAAAACTACATATTTTAAAGGCATTAAAAAAAAAAAAAAAAAAAACACTCCAGCGATTGAACAATAATAGTAGATTAGTGTATTTAAAACGTTAAAATGCTTGCTTATTTGTGCTGCATTTTTGTGGAAACGAATAAGCTAGTAAAGACTGTTTCATAATGGTCTCATCGTTTGAACCACGTTAGTTCAACAAAGTACGGCTGTTGTTAAAGACCTCACCAACTAATAACTTATGCTATTTAACTGATTAGAGTTCTCAAAAAAATGCAACTGTATTGAACATATAATCACTCATTTAATATTTTTTGTTCCCTGTCATTTCGCTGTATTTTCTGTTTGATTTAGCACAGGTTCCCTCTTACGTCATACTCCGAAAGTTCCCTTAGGCATTTGTGCGCATGCGCACTACTCATAAAGGGTGATTTAATAGAGGACGCACAAAAATACAGATTAAAATCATTTATATTTAGGTTAAATATAAGATATGATTTGTAGTGCATGTTAGCTTGCAAATTATGCCCAAGAACATAATTTATTATGCCATATGTCTTACTAACAAGCAATAATGCCTCTAACCACAGGTCACGTACGAAAAATAATGCCCCGTTTAAGGCATTCCACTCCACTGAAGGTGTGGAGCGGAAAATGAAAATAAATACGGCCCTTTAAAATTTAAATGTTCCAGCGATTTCATTCCGTCAACCCCTTAGATCACACCAAGAGCTAAACTCAGGTGTTTGCAAGTAGTTTTATTTAAAACGGAGAGAGCTGCCTTCAGCCAGTGTTTTCTGTTGTACTGACATGAGAGTCAAGGCTCCGAGCTCTCGGTCTGCGAACTACATCACTAAGCCTCTTTTAAAAGCATTTAAATAAAAACAGTCCAGCGACTGTACACAATGTAAACAGATTATCATTTTAAAGAGCTAAGCGCATATGAGCTGTTTTATGTGGTTTACGGATGAGCTTCGGAGCTGGCGTTTCTTCGTCCGTGTTCACAAAACTACATATTTTAAAGGCATTAAAAAAAAAAAAAAAAAAAACACTCCAGCGATTGAACAATAATAGTAGATTAGTGTATTTAAAACGTTAAAATGCTTGCTTATTTGTGCTGCATTTTTGTGGAAACGAATAAGCTAGTAAAGACTGTTTCATAATGGTCTCATCGTTTGAACCACGTTAGTTCAACAAAGTACGGCTGTTGTTAAAGACCTCACCAACTAATAACTTATGCTATTTAACTGATTAGAGTTCTCAAAAAAATGCAACTGTATTGAACATATAATCACTCATTTAATATTTTTTGTTCCCTGTCATTTCGCTGTATTTTCTGTTTGATTTAGCACAGGTTCCCTCTTACGTCATACTCCGAAAGTTCCCTTAGGCATTTGTGCGCATGCGCACTACTCATAAAGGGTGATTTAATAGAGGACGCACAAAAATACAGATTAAAATCATTTATATTTAGGTTAAATATAAGATATGATTTGTAGTGCATGTTAGCTTGCAAATTATGCCCAAGAACATAATTTATTATGCCATATGTCTTACTAACAAGCAACAATGCCTCTAAACACAGGTCACGTACGAAAAATAATGCCCCGTTTAAGGCATTCCACTCCACTGAAGGTGTGGAGCGGAAAATGAAAATAAATACGGCCTTTTAAAATTTAAATGTTCCAGCGATTTCATTCCGTCAACCCCTTAGAACACACCAAGAGCTAAACTCAGGTGTTTGCAAGTAGTTTTATTTAAAACGGAGAGAGCTGCCTTCAGCCAGTGTTTTCTGTTGTACTGACATGAGAGTCAAGGCTCCGAGCTCTCGGTCTGCGAACTACATCACTAAGCCTCTTTTAAAAGCATTTAAATAAAAACAGTCCAGCGACTACACAATGTAAACAGATTATCATTTTAAAGAGCTAAGCGCATATGAGCTGTTTTATGTGGTTTACGGATGAGCTTCGGGGCTGGCGTTTCTTCGTCCGTGTTCACAAAACTACATATTTTAAAGGCATTAAAAAAAAAAAAAAAAAAAAAAAAAACACTCCAGCGATTGAACAATAATAGTAGATTAGTGTATTTAAAACGTTAAAATGCTTGCTTATTTGTGCTGCATTTTTGTGGAAACGAATAAGCTAGTAAAGACTGTTTCATATGGTCTCATCGTTTGAACCACGTTAGTTCAACAAAGTACGGCTGTTGTTAAAGACCTCACCAACTAATAACTTATGCTATTTAACTGATTAGAGTTCTCAAAAAAATGCAACTGTATTGAACATATAATCACTCATTTAATATTTTTTGTTCCCTGTCATTTCGCTGTATTTTCTGTTTGATTTAGCACAGGTTTCCTCTTACGTCATACTCCGAAAGTTCCCTTAGGCATTTGTGCGCATGCGCACTACTCATAAAGGGTGATTTAATAGAGGACGCACAAAAATACAGATTAAAATCATTTATATTTAGGTTAAATATAAGATATGACTTGTAGTGCATGTTAGCTTGCAAATTATGCCCAAGAACATAATTTATTATGCCATATGTCTTACTAACAAGCAATAATGCCTCTAACCACAGGTCACGTACGAAAAATAATGCCCCGTTTAAGGCATTCCACTCCACTGAAGGTGTGGAGCGGAAAATGAAAATAAATACGGCCCTTTAAAATTTAAATGTTCCAGCGATTTCATTCCGTCAACCCCTTAGATCACACCAAGAGCTAAACTCAGGTGTTTGCAAGTAGTTTTATTTAAAACGGAGAGAGCTGCCTTCAGCCAGTGTTTTCTGTTGTACTGACATGAGAGTCAAGGCTCCGAGCTCTCGGTCTGCGAACTACATCACTAAGCCTCTTTTAAAAGCATTTAAATAAAAACAGTCCAGCGACTGTACACAATGTAAACAGATTATCATTTTAAAGAGCTAAGCGCATATGAGCTGTTTTATGTGGTTTACGGATGAGCTTCGGAGCTGGCGTTTCTTCGTCCGTGTTCACAAAACTACATATTTTAAAGGCATTAAAAAAAAAAAAAAAAAAACACTCCAGCGATTGAACAATAATAGTAGATTAGTGTATTTAAAACGTTAAAATGCTTGCTTATTTGTGCTGCATTTTTGTGGAAACGAATAAGCTAGTAAAGACTGTTTCATAATGGTCTCATCGTTTGAACCACGTTAGTTCAACAAAGTACGGCTGTTGTTAAAGACCTCACCAACTAATAACTTATGCTATTTAACTGATTAGAGTTCTCAAAAAAATGCAACTGTATTGAACATATAATCACTCATTTAATATTTTTTGTTCCCTGTCATTTCGCTGTATTTTCTGTTTGATTTAGCACAGGTTCCCTCTTACGTCATACTCCGAAAGTTCCCTTAGGCATTTGTGCGCATGCGCACTACTCATAAAGGGTGATTTAATAGAGGACGCACAAAAATACAGATTAAAATCATTTATATTTAGGTTAAATATAAGATATGATTTGTAGTGCATGTTAGCTTGCAAATTATGCCCAAGAACATAATTTATTATGCCATATGTCTTACTAACAAGCAACAATGCCTCTAAACACAGGTCACGTACGAAAAATAATGCCCCGTTTAAGGCATTCCACTCCACTGAAGGTGTGGAGCGGAAAATGAAAATAAATACGGCCTTTTAAAATTTAAATGTTCCAGCGATTTCATTCCGTCAACCCCTTAGAACACACCAAGAGCTAAACTCAGGTGTTTGCAAGTAGTTTTATTTAAAACGGAGAGAGCTGCCTTCAGCCAGTGTTTTCTGTTGTACTGACATGAGAGTCAAGGCTCCGAGCTCTCGGTCTGCGAACTACATCACTAAGCCTCTTTTAAAAGCATTTAAATAAAAACAGTCCAGCGACTGTACACAATGTAAACAGATTATCATTTTAAAGAGCTAAGCGCATATGAGCTGTTTTATGTGGTTTACGGATGAGCTTCGGAGCTGGCGTTTCTTCGTCCGTGTTCACAAAACTACATATTTTAAAGGCATTAAAAAAAAAAAAAAAAAAAAAAAAAAAAACACTCCAGCGATTGAACAATAATAGTAGATTAGTGTATTTAAAACGTTAAAATGCTTGCTTATTTGTGCTGCATTTTTGTGGAAACGAATAAGCTAGTAAAGACTGTTTCATAATGGTCTCATCGTTTGAACCACGTTAGTTCAACAAAGTACGGCTGTTGTTAAAGACCTCACCAACTAATAACTTATGCTATTTAACTGATTAGAGTTCTCAAAAAAATGCAACTGTATTGAACATATAATCACTCATTTAATATTTTTTGTTCCCTGTCATTTCGCTGTATTTTCTGTTTGATTTAGCACAGGTTCCCTCTTACGTCATACTCCGAAAGTTCCCTTAGGCATTTGTGCGCATGCGCACTACTCATAAAGGGTGATTTAATAGAGGACGCACAAAAATACAGATTAAAATCATTTATATTTAGGTTAAATATAAGATATGATTTGTAGTGCATGTTAGCTTGCAAATTATGCCCAAGAACATAATTTATTATGCCATATGTCTTACTAACAAGCAACAATGCCTCTAAACACAGGTCACGTACGAAAAATAATGCCCCGTTTAAGGCATTCCACTCCACTGAAGGTGTGGAGCGGAAAATGAAAATAAATACGGCCTTTTAAAATTTAAATGTTCCAGCGATTTCATTCCGTCAACCCCTTAGAACACACCAAGAGCTAAACTCAGGTGTTTGCAAGTAGTTTTATTTAAAACGGAGAGAGCTGCCTTCAGCCAGTGTTTTCTGTTGTACTGACATGAGAGTCAAGGCTCCGAGCTCTCGGTCTGCGAACTACATCACTAAGCCTCTTTTAAAAGCATTTAAATAAAAACAGTCCAGCGACTACACAATGTAAACAGATTATCATTTTAAAGAGCTAAGCACATATGAGCTGTTTTATGTGGTTTACGGATGAGCTTCGGGGCTGGCGTTTCTTCGTCCGTGTTCACAAAACTACATATTTTAAAGGCATTAAAAAAAAAAAAAAAAAAAAAAAAAAAAAAACACTCCAGCGATTGAACAATAATAGTAGATTAGTGTATTTAAAACGTTAAAATGCTTGCTTATTTGTGCTGCATTTTTGTGGAAACGAATAAGCTAGTAAAGACTGTTTCATATGGTCTCATCGTTTGAACCACGTTAGTTCAACAAAGTACGGCTGTTGTTAAAGACCTCACCAACTAATAACTTATGCTATTTAACTGATTAGAGTTCTCAAAAAAATGCAACTGTATTGAACATATAATCACTCATTTAATATTTTTTGTTCCCTGTCATTTCGCTGTATTTCCTGTTTGATTTAGCACAGGTTCCCTCTTACGTCATACTCCGAAAGTTCCCTTAGGCATTTGTGCGCATGCGCACTACTCATAAAGGGTGATTTAATAGAGGACGCACAAAAATACAGATTAAAATCATTTATATTTAGGTTAAATATAAGATATGACTTGTAGTGCATGTTAGCTTGCAAATTATGCCCAAGAACATAATTTATTATGCCATATGTCTTACTAACAAGGAATAATGCCTCTAACCACAGGTCACGTACGAAAAATAATGCCCCGTTTAAGGCATTCCACTCCACTGAAGGTGTGGAGCGGAAAATGAAAATAAATACGGCCCTTTAAAATTTAAATGTTCCAGCGATTTCATTCCGTCAACCCCTTAGATCACACCAAGAGCTAAACTCAGGTGTTTGCAAGTAGTTTTATTTAAAACGGAGAGAGCTGCCTTCAGCCAGTGTTTTCTGTTGTACTGACATGAGAGTCAAGGCTCCGAGCTCTCGGTCTGCGAACTACATCACTAAGCCTCTTTTAAAAGCATTTAAATAAAAACAGTCCAGCGACTGTACACAATGTAAACAGATTATCATTTTAAAGAGCTAAGCGCATATGAGCTGTTTTATGTGGTTTACGGATGAGCTTCGGAGCTGGCGTTTCTTCGTCCGTGTTCACAAAACTACATATTTTAAAGGCATTAAAAAAAAAAAAAAAAAACACTCCAGCGATTGAACAATAATAGTAGATTAGTGTATTTAAAACGTTAAAATGCTTGCTTATTTGTGCTGCATTTTTGTGGAAACGAATAAGCTAGTAAAGACTGTTTCATAATGGTCTCATCGTTTGAACCACGTTAGTTCAACAAAGTACGGCTGTTGTTAAAGACCTCACCAACTAATAACTTATGCTATTTAACTGATTAGAGTTCTCAAAAAAATGCAACTGTATTGAACATATAATCACTCATTTAATATTTTTTGTTCCCTGTCATTTCGCTGTATTTTCTGTTTGATTTAGCACAGGTTTCCTCTTACGTCATACTCCGAAAGTTCCCTTAGGCATTTGTGCGCATGCGCACTACTCATAAAGGGTGATTTAATAGAGGACGCACAAAAATACAGATTAAAATCATTTATATTTAGGTTAAATATAAGATATGACTTGTAGTGCATGTTAGCTTGCAAATTATGCCCAAGAACATAATTTATTATGCCATATGTCTTACTAACAAGCAATAATGCCTCTAACCACAGGTCACGTACGAAAAATAATGCCCCGTTTAAGGCATTCCACTCCACTGAAGGTGTGGAGCGGAAAATGAAAATAAATACGGCCCTTTAAAATTTAAATGTTCCAGCGATTTCATTCCGTCAACCCCTTAGATCACACCAAGAGCTAAACTCAGGTGTTTGCAAGTAGTTTTATTTAAAACGGAGAGAGCTGCCTTCAGCCAGTGTTTTCTGTTGTACTGACATGAGAGTCAAGGCTCCGAGCTCTCGGTCTGCGAACTACATCACTAAGCCTCTTTTAAAAGCATTTAAATAAAAACAGTCCAGCGACTGTACACAATGTAAACAGATTATCATTTTAAAGAGCTAAGCGCATATGAGCTGTTTTATGTGGTTTACGGATGAGCTTCGGAGCTGGCGTTTCTTCGTCCGTGTTCACAAAACTACATATTTTAAAGGCATTAAAAAAAAAAAAAAAAAAACACTCCAGCGATTGAACAATAATAGTAGATTAGTGTATTTAAAACGTTAAAATGCTTGCTTATTTGTGCTGCATTTTTGTGGAAACGAATAAGCTAGTAAAGACTGTTTCATAATGGTCTCATCGTTTGAACCACGTTAGTTCAACAAAGTACGGCTTTTGTTAAAGACCTCACCAACTAATAACTTATGCTATTTAACTGATTAGAGTTCTCAAAAAAATGCAACTGTATTGAACATATAATCACTCATTTAATATTTTTTGTTCCCTGTCATTTCGCTGTATTTTCTGTTTGATTTAGCACAGGTTCCCTCTTACGTCATACTCCGAAAGTTCCCTTAGGCATTTGTGCGCATGCGCACTACTCATAAAGGGTGATTTAATAGAGGACGCACAAAAATACAGATTAAAATCATTTATATTTAGGTTAAATATAAGATATGATTTGTAGTGCATGTTAGCTTGCAAATTATGCCCAAGAACATAATTTATTATGCCATATGTCTTACTAACAAGCAACAATGCCTCTAAACACAGGTCACGTACGAAAAATAATGCCCCGTTTAAGGCATTCCACTCCACTGAAGGTGTGGAGCGGAAAATGAAAATAAATACGGCCTTTTAAAATTTAAATGTTCCAGCGATTTCATTCCGTCAACCCCTTAGAACACACCAAGAGCTAAACTCAGGTGTTTGCAAGTAGTTTTATTTAAAACGGAGAGAGCTGCCTTCAGCCAGTGTTTTCTGTTGTACTGACATGAGAGTCAAGGCTCCGAGCTCTCGGTCTGCGAACTACATCACTAAGCCTCTTTTAAAAGCATTTAAATAAAAACAGTCCAGCGACTACACAATGTAAACAGATTATCATTTTAAAGAGCTAAGCGCATATGAGCTGTTTTATGTGGTTTACGGATGAGCTTCGGGGCTGGCGTTTCTTCGTCCGTGTTCACAAAACTACATATTTTAAAGGCATTAAAAAAAAAAAAAAAAAAACACTCCAGCGATTGAACAATAATAGTAGATTAGTGTATTTAAAACGTTAAAATGCTTGCTTATTTGTGCTGCATTTTTGTGGAAACGAATAAGCTAGTAAAGACTGTTTCATATGGTCTCATCGTTTGAACCACGTTAGTTCAACAAAGTACGGCTGTTGTTAAAGACCTCACCAACTAATAACTTATGCTATTTAACTGATTAGAGTTCTCAAAAAAATGCAACTGTATTGAACATATAATCACTCATTTAATATTTTTTGTTCCCTGTCATTTCGCTGTATTTTCTGTTTGATTTAGCACAGGTTTCCTCTTACGTCATACTCCGAAAGTTCCCTTAGGCATTTGTGCGCATGCGCACTACTCATAAAGGGTGATTTAATAGAGGACGCACAAAAATACAGATTAAAATCATTTATATTTAGGTTAAATATAAGATATGACTTGTAGTGCATGTTAGCTTGCAAATTATGCCCAAGAACATAATTTATTATGCCATATGTCTTACTAACAAGCAATAATGCCTCTAACCACAGGTCACGTACGAAAAATAATGCCCCGTTTAAGGCATTCCACTCCACTGAAGGTGTGGAGCGGAAAATGAAAATAAATACGGCCCTTTAAAATTTAAATGTTCCAGCGATTTCATTCCGTCAACCCCTTAGATCACACCAAGAGCTAAACTCAGGTGTTTGCAAGTAGTTTTATTTAAAACGGAGAGAGCTGCCTTCAGCCAGTGTTTTCTGTTGTACTGACATGAGAGTCAAGGCTCCGAGCTCTCGGTCTGCGAACTACATCACTAAGCCTCTTTTAAAAGCATTTAAATAAAAACAGTCCAGCGACTGTACACAATGTAAACAGATTATCATTTTAAAGAGCTAAGCGCATATGAGCTGTTTTATGTGGTTTACGGATGAGCTTCGGAGCTGGCGTTTCTTCGTCCGTGTTCACAAAACTACATATTTTAAAGGCATTAAAAAAAAAAAAAAAAAAACACTCCAGCGATTGAACAATAATAGTAGATTAGTGTATTTAAAACGTTAAAATGCTTGCTTATTTGTGCTGCATTTTTGTGGAAACGAATAAGCTAGTAAAGACTGTTTCATAATGGTCTCATCGTTTGAACCACGTTAGTTCAACAAAGTACGGCTGTTGTTAAAGACCTCACCAACTAATAACTTATGCTATTTAACTGATTAGAGTTCTCAAAAAATGCAACTGTATTGAACATATAATCACTCATTTAATATTTTTTGTTCCCTGTCATTTCGCTGTATTTTCTGTTTGATTTAGCACAGGTTCCCTCTTACGTCATACTCCGAAAGTTCCCTTAGGCATTTGTGCGCATGCGCACTACTCATAAAGGGTGATTTAATAGAGGACGCACAAAAATACAGATTAAAATCATTTATATTTAGGTTAAATATAAGATATGACTTGTAGTGCATGTTAGCTTGCAAATTATGCCCAAGAACATAATTTATTATGCCATATGTCTTACTAACAAGCAACAATGCCTCTAACCACAGGTCACGTACGAAAAATAATGCCCCGTTCAAGGCATTCCACTCCACTGAAGGTGTGGAGCGGAAAATGAAAATAAATACGGCCTTTTAAAATTTAAATGTTCCAGCGATTTCATTCCGTCAACCCCTTAGATCACACCAAGAGCTAAACTCAGGTGTTTGCAAGTAGTTTTATTTAAAACGGAGAGAGCTGCCTTCAGCCAGTGTTTTCTGTTGTACTGACATGAGAGTCAAGGCTCCGAGCTCTCGGTCTGCGAACTACATCACTAAGCCTCTTTTAAAAGCATTTAAATAAAAACAGTCCAGCGACTGTACACAATGTAAACAGATTATCATTTTAAAGAGCTAAGCGCATATGAGCTGTTTTATGTGGTTTACGGATGAGCTTCGGAGCTGGCGTTTCTTCGTCCGTGTTCACAAAACTACATATTTTAAAGGCATTAAAAAAAAAAAAAAAAAAAACACTCCAGCGATTGAACAATAATAGTAGATTAGTGTATTTAAAACGTTAAAATGCTTGCTTATTTGTGCTGCATTTTTGTGGAAACGAATAAGCTAGTAAAGACTGTTTCATAATGGTCTCATCGTTTGAACCACGTTAGTTCAACAAAGTACGGCTGTTGTTAAAGACCTCACCAACTAATAACTTATGCTATTTAACTGATTAGAGTTCTCAAAAAAATGCAACTGTATTGAACATATAATCACTCATTTAATATTTTTTGTTCCCTGTCATTTCGCTGTATTTCCTGTTTGATTTAGCACAGGTTCCCTCTTACGTCATACTCCGAAAGTTCCCTTAGGCATTTGTGCGCATGCGCACTACTCATAAAGGGTGATTTAATAGAGGACGCACAAAAATACAGATTAAAATCATTTATATTTAGGTTAAATATAAGATATGACTTGTAGTGCATGTTAGCTTGCAAATTATGCCCAAGAACATAATTTATTATGCCATATGTCTTACTAACAAGCAACAATGCCTCTAACCACAGGTCACGTACGAAAAATAATGCCCCGTTTAAGGCATTCCACTCCACTGAAGGTGTGGAGCGGAAAATGAAAATAAATACGGCCTTTTAAAATTTAAATGTTCCAGCGATTTCATTCCGTCAACCCCTTAGAACACACCAAGAGCTAAACTCAGGTGTTTGCAAGTAGTTTTATTTAAAACGGAGAGAGCTGCCTTCAGCCAGTGTTTTCTGTTGTACTGACATGAGAGTCAAGGCTCCGAGCTCTCGGTCTGCGAACTACATCACTAAGCCTCTTTTAAAAGCATTTAAATAAAAACAGTCCAGCGACTGTACACAATGTAAACAGATTATCATTTTAAAGAGCTAAGCGCATATGAGCTGTTTTATGTGGTTTACGGATGAGCTTCGGGGCTGGCGTTTCTTCGTCCGTGTTCACAAAACTACATATTTTAAAGGCATTAAAAAAAAAAAAAAACACGTCAGCGATTGAACAATAATAGTAGATTAGTGTATTTAAAACGTTAAAATGCTTGCTTATTTGTGCTGCATTTTTGTGGAAACGAATAAGCTAGTAAAGACTGTTTCATATGGTCTCATCGTTTGAACCACGTTAGTTCAACAAAGTACGGCTGTTGTTAAAGACCTCACCAACTAATAACTTATGCTATTTAACTGATTAGAGTTCTCAAAAAAATGCAACTGTATTGAACATATAATCACTCATTTAATATTTTTTGTTCCCTGTCATTTCGCTGTATTTTCTGTTTGATTTAGCACAGGTTCCCTCTTACGTCATACTCCGAAAGTTCCCTTAGGCATTTGTGCGCATGCGCACTACTCATAAAGGGTGATTTAATAGAGGACGCACAAAAATACAGATTAAAATCATTTATATTTAGGTTAAATATAAGATATGACTTGTAGTGCATGTTAGCTTGCAAATTATGCCCAAGAACATAATTTATTATGCCATATGTCTTACTAACAAGCAACAATGCCTCTAACCACAGGTCACGTACGAAAAATAATGCCCCGTTTAAGGCATTCCACTCCACTGAAGGTGTGGAGCGGAAAATGAAAATAAATACGGCCTTTTAAAATTTAAATGTTCCAGCGATTTCATTCCGTCAACCCCTTAGAACACACCAAGAGCTAAACTCAGGTGTTTGCAAGTAGTTTTATTTAAAACGGAGAGAGCTGCCTTCAGCCAGTGTTTTCTGCTGTACTGACATGAGAGTCAAGCCTCCGAGCTCTCGGTCTGCGAACTACATCACTAAGCCTCTTTTAAAAGCATTTAAATAAAAACAGTCCAGCGACTGTACACAATGTAAACAGATTATCATTTTAAAGAGCTAAGCGCATATGAGCTGTTTTATGTGGTTTACGGATGAGCTTCGGGGCTGGCGTTTCTTCGTCCGTGTTCACAAAACTACATATTTTAAAGGCATTAAAAAAAAAATAAAAAAATAAAAAAAAAACACTCCAGCGATTGAACAATAATAGTAGATTAGTGTATTTAAAACGTTAAAATGCTTGCTTATTTGTGCTGCATTTTTGTGGAAACGAATAAGCTAGTAAAGACTGTTTCATATGGTCTCATCGTTTGAACCACGTTAGTTCAACAAAGTACGGCTGTTGTTAAAGACCTCACCAACTAATAACTTATGCTATTTAACTGATTAGAGTTCTCAAAAAAATGCAACTGTATTGAACATATAATCACTCATGTAATATTTTTTGTTCCCTGTCATTTCGCTGTATTTTCTGTTTGATTTAGCACAGGTTCCCTCTTACGTCATACTCCGAAAGTTCCCTTAGGCATTTGTGCGCATGCGCACTACTCATAAAGGGTGATTTAATAGAGGACGCACAAAAATACAGATTAAAATCATTTATATTTAGGTTAAATATAAGATATGACTTGTAGTGCATGTTAGCTTGCAAATTATGCCCAAGAACATAATTTATTATGCCATATGTCTTACTAACAAGCAACAATGCCTCTAACCACAGGTCACGTACGAAAAATAATGCCCCGTTTAAGGCATTCCACTCCACTGAAGGTGTGGAGCGGAAAATGAAAATAAATACGGCCTTTTAAAATTTAAATGTTCCAGCGATTTCATTCCGTCAACCCCTTAGAACACACCAAGAGCTAAACTCAGGTGTTTGCAAGTAGTTTTATTTAAAACGGAGAGAGCTGCCTTCAGCCAGTGTTTTCTGCTGTACTGACATGAGAGTCAAGGCTCCGAGCTCTCGGTCTGCGAACTACATCACTAAGCCTCTTTTAAAAGCATTTAAATAAAAACAGTCCAGCGACTGTACACAATGTAAACAGATTGTCATTTTAAAGAGCTAAGCGCATATGAGCTGTTTTATGTGGTTTACGGATGAGCTTCGGGGCTGGCGTTTCTTCGTCCGTGTTCACAAAACTACATATTTTAAAGGCATTAAAAAAAAAAAAAAAAACACGCCAGCGATTGAACAATAATAGTAGATTAGTGTATTTAAAACGTTAAAATGCTTGCTTATTTGTGCTGCATTTTTGTGGAAACGAATAAGCTAGTAAAGACTGTTTCATATGGTCTCATCGTTTGAACCACGTTAGTTCAACAAAGTACGGCTGTTGTTAAAGACCTCACCAACTAATAACTTATGCTATTTAACTGATTAGAGTTCTCAAAAAAATGCAACTGTATTGAACATATAATCACTCATTTAATATTTTTTGTTCCCTGTCATTTCGCTGTATTTTCTGTTTGATTTAGCACAGGTTCCCTCTTACGTCATACTCCGAAAGTTCCCTTAGGCATTTGTGCGCATGCGCACTACTCATAAAGGGTGATTTAATAGAGGACGCACAAAAATACAGATTAAAATCATTTATATTTAGGTTAAATATAAGATATGACTTGTAGTGCATGTTAGCTTGCAAATTATGCCCAAGAACATAATTTATTATGCCATATGTCTTACTAACAAGCAAAATGCCTCTAACCACAGGTCACGTACGAAAAATAATGCCCCGTTTAAGGCATTCCACTCCACTGAAGGTGTGGAGCGGAAAATGAAAATAAATACGGCCTTTTAAAATTTAAATGTTCCAGCGATTTCATTCCGTCAACCCCTTAGAACACACCAAGAGCTAAACTCAGGTGTTTGCAAGTAGTTTTATTTAAAACGGAGAGAGCTGCCTTCAGCCAGTGTTTTCTGTTGTACTGACATGAGAGTCAAGGCTCCGAGCTCTCGGTCTGCGAACTACATCACTAAGCCTCTTTTAAAAGCATTTAAATAAAAACAGTCCAGCGACTGTACACAATGTAAACAGATTATCATTTTAAAGAGCTAAGCGCATATGAGCTGTTTTATGTGGTTTACGGATGAGCTTCGGGGCTGGCGTTTCTTCGTCCGTGTTCACAAAACTACATATTTTAAAGGCATTAAAAAAAAAAAAAAAAAAAAAAAAAAAAACACTCCAGCGATTGAACAATAATAGTAGATTAGTGTATTTAAAACGTTAAAATGCTTGCTTATTTGTGCTGCATTTTTGTGGAAACGAATAAGCTAGTAAAGACTGTTTCATAATGGTCTCATCGTTTGAACCACGTTAGTTCAACAAAGTACGGCTGTTGTTAAAGACCTCACCAACTAATAACTTATGCTATTTAACTGATTAGAGTTCTCAAAAAAATGCAACTGTATTGAACATATAATCACTCATTTAATATTTTTTGTTCCCTGTCATTTCGCTGTATTTTCTGTTTGATTTAGCACAGGTTCCCTCTTACGTCATACTCCGAAAGTTCCCTTAGGCATTTGTGCGCATGCGCACTACTCATAAAGGGTGATTTAATAGAGGACGCACAAAAATACAGATTAAAATCATTTATATTTAGGTTAAATATAAGATATGATTTGTAGTGCATGTTAGCTTGCAAATTATGCCCAAGAACATAATTTATTATGCCATATGTCTTACTAACAAGCAACAATGCCTCTAAACACAGGTCACGTACGAAAAATAATGCCCCGTTTAAGGCATTCCACTCCACTGAAGGTGTGGAGCGGAAAATGAAAATAAATACGGCCTTTTAAAATTTAAATGTTCCAGCGATTTCATTCCGTCAACCCCTTAGAACACACCAAGAGCTAAACTCAGGTGTTTGCAAGTAGTTTTATTTAAAACGGAGAGAGCTGCCTTCAGCCAGTGTTTTCTGTTGTACTGACATGAGAGTCAAGGCTCCGAGCTCTCGGTCTGCGAACTACATCACTAAGCCTCTTTTAAAAGCATTTAAATAAAAACAGTCCAGCGACTGTACACAATGTAAACAGATTATCATTTTAAAGAGCTAAGCGCATATGAGCTGTTTTATGTGGTTTACGGATGAGCTTCGGGGCTGGCGTTTCTTCGTCCGTGTTCACAAAACTACATATTTTAAAGGCATTAAAAAAAAAAAAAAAACACGCCAGCGATTGAACAATAATAGTAGATTAGTGTATTTAAAACGTTAAAATGCTTGCTTATTTGTGCTGCATTTTTGTGGAAACGAATAAGCTAGTAAAGACTGTTTCATATGGTCTCATCGTTTGAACCACGTTAGTTCAACAAAGTACGGCTGTTGTTAAAGACCTCACCAACTAATAACTTATGCTATTTAACTGATTAGAGTTCTCAAAAAAATGCAACTGTATTGAACATATAATCACTCATTTAATATTTTTTGTTCCCTGTCATTTCGCTGTATTTTCTGTTTGATTTAGCACAGGTTCCCTCTTACGTCATACTCCGAAAGTTCCCTTAGGCATTTGTGCGCATGCGCACTACTCATAAAGGGTGATTTAATAGAGGACGCACAAAAATACAGATTAAAATCATTTATATTTAGGTTAAATATAAGATATGACTTGTAGTGCATGTTAGCTTGCAAATTATGCCCAAGAACATAATTTATTATGCCATATGTCTTACTAACAAGCAACAATGCCTCTAACCACAGGTCACGTACGAAAAATAATGCCCCGTTTAAGGCATTCCACTCCACTGAAGGGGTGGAGTGAAAAATGAAAATAAATACGGCCTTTTAAAATTTAAATGTTCCAGCGATTTCATTCCGTCAACCCCTTAGAACACACCAAGAGCTAAACTCAGGTGTTTGCAAGTAGTTTTATTTAAAACGGAGAGAGCTGCCTTCAGCCAGTGTTTTCTGTTGTACTGACATGAGAGTCAAGGCTCCGAGCTCTCGGTCTGCGAACTACATCACTAAGCCTCTTTTAAAAGCATTTAAATAAAAACAGTCCAGCGACTGTACACAATGTAAACAGATTATCATTTTAAAGAGCTAAGCGCATATGAGCTGTTTTATGTGGTTTACGGATGAGCTTCGGGGCTGGCGTTTCTTCGTCCGTGTTCACAAAACTACATATTTTAAAGGCATTAAAAAAAAAAAAAAAAACACGCCAGCGATTGAACAATAATAGTAGATTAGTGTATTTAAAACGTTAAAATGCTTGCTTATTTGTGCTGCATTTTTGTGGAAACGAATAAGCTAGTAAAGACTGTTTCATATGGTCTCATGTTTGAACCACGTTAGTTCAACAAAGTACGGCTGTTGTTAAAGACCTCACCAACTAATAACTTATGCTATTTAACTGATTAGAGTTCTCAAAAAAATGCAACTGTATTGAACATATAATCACTCATTTAATATTTTTTGTTCCCTGTCATTTCGCTGTATTTTCTGTTTGATTTAGCACAGGTTCCCTCTTACGTCATACTCCGAAAGTTCCCTTAGGCATTTGTGCGCATGCGCACTACTCATAAAGGGTGATTTAATAGAGGACGCACAAAAATACAGATTAAAATCATTTATATTTAGGTTAAATATAAGATATGATTTGTAGTGCATGTTAGCTTGCAAATTATGCCCAAGAACATAATTTATTATGCCATATGTCTTACTAACAAGCAACAATGCCTCTAAACACAGGTCACGTACGAAAAATAATGCCCCGTTTAAGGCATTCCACTCCACTGAAGGTGTGGAGCGGAAAATGAAAATAAATACGGCCTTTTAAAATTTAAATGTTCCAGCGATTTCATTCCGTCAACCCCTTAGATCACACCAAGAGCTAAACTCAGGTGTTTGCAAGTAGTTTTATTTAAAACGGAGAGAGCTGCCTTCAGCCAGTGTTTTCTGTTGTACTGACATGAGAGTCAAGGCTCCGAGCTCTCGGTCTGCGAACTACATCACTAAGCCTCTTTTAAAAGCATTTAAATAAAAACAGTCCAGCGACTGTACACAATGTAAACAGATTATCATTTTAAAGAGCTAAGCGCATATGAGCTGTTTTATGTGGTTTACGGATGAGCTTCGGAGCTGGCGTTTCTTCGTCCGTGTTCACAAAACTACATATTTTAAAGGCATTAAAAAAAAAAAAAAAACACTCCAGCGATTGAACAATAATAGTAGATTAGTGTATTTAAAACGTTAAAATGCTTGCTTATTTGTGCTGCATTTTTGTGGAAACGAATAAGCTAGTAAAGACTGTTTCATAATGGTCTCATCGTTTGAACCACGTTAGTTCAACAAAGTACGGCTGTTGTTAAAGACCTCACCAACTAATAACTTATGCTAGAGTTCTCAAAAAAATGCAACTGTATTGAACATATAATCACTCATTTAATATTTTTTGTTCCCTGTCATTTCGCTGTATTTTCTGTTTGATTTAGCACAGGTTCCCTCTTACGTCATACTCCGAAAGTTCCCTTAGGCATTTGTGCGCATGCGCACTACTCATAAAGGGTGATTTAATAGAGGACGCACAAAAATACAGATTAAAATCATTTATATTTAGGTTAAATATAAGATATGATTTGTAGTGCATGTTAGCTTGCAAATTATGCCCAAGAACATAATTTATTATGCCATATGTCTTACTAACAAGCAACAATGCCTCTAAACACAGGTCACGTACGAAAAATAATGCCCCGTTTAAGGCATTCCACTCCACTGAAGGTGTGGAGCGGAAAATGAAAATAAATACGGCCTTTTAAAATTTAAATGTTCCAGCGATTTCATTCCGTCAACCCCTTAGATCACACCAAGAGCTAAACTCAGGTGTTTGCAAGTAGTTTTATTTAAAACGGAGAGAGCTGCCTTCAGCCAGTGTTTTCTGTTGTACTGACATGAGAGTCAAGGCTCCGAGCTCTCGGTCTGCGAACTACATCACTAAGCCTCTTTTAAAAGCATTTAAATAAAAACAGTCCAGCGACTGTACACAATGTAAACAGATTATCATTTTAAAGAGCTAAGCGCATATGAGCTGTTTTATGTGGTTTACGGATGAGCTTCGGAGCTGGCGTTTCTTCGTCCGTGTTCACAAAACTACATATTTTAAAGGCATTAAAAAAAAAAAAAAAACACTCCAGCGATTGAACAATAATAGTAGATTAGTGTATTTAAAACGTTAAAATGCTTGCTTATTTGTGCTGCATTTTTGTGGAAACGAATAAGCTAGTAAAGACTGTTTCATAATGGTCTCATCGTTTGAACCACGTTAGTTCAACAAAGTACGGCTGTTGTTAAAGACCTCACCAACTAATAACTTATGCTAGAGTTCTCAAAAAAATGCAACTGTATTGAACATATAATCACTCATTTAATATTTTTTGTTCCCTGTCATTTCGCTGTATTTTCTGTTTGATTTAGCACAGGTTCCCTCTTACGTCATACTCCGAAAGTTCCCTTAGGCATTTGTGCGCATGCGCACTACTCATAAAGGGTGATTTAATAGAGGACGCACAAAAATACAGATTAAAATCATTTATATTTAGGTTAAATATAAGATATGACTTGTAGTGCATGTTAGCTTGCAAATTATGCCCAAGAACATAATTTATTATGCCATATGTCTTACTAACAAGCAACAATGCCTCTAAACACAGGTCACGTACGAAAAATAATGCCCCGTTCAAGGCATTCCACTCCACTGAAGGTGTGGAGCGGAAAATGAAAATAAATACGGCCTTTTAAAATTTAAATGTTCCAGCGATTTCATTCCGTCAACCCCTTAGAACACACCAAGAGCTAAACTCAGGTGTTTGCAAGTAGTTTTATTTAAAACGGAGAGAGCTGCCTTCAGCCAGTGTTTTCTGTTGTACTGACATGAGAGTCAAGGCTCCGAGCTCTCGGTCTGCGAACTACATCACTAAGCCTCTTTTAAAAGCATTTAAATAAAAACAGTCCAGCGACTGTACACAATGTAAACAGATTATCATTTTAAAGAGCTAAGCGCATATGAGCTGTTTTATGTGGTTTACGGATGAGCTTCGGGGCTGGCGTTTCTTCGTCCGTGTGCACAAAACTACATATTTTAAAGGCATTAAAAAAAACAAACAACAAAAAAAAAAAACACTCCAGCGATTGAACAATAATAGTAGATTAGTGTATTTAAAACGTTAAAATGCTTGCTTATTTGTGCTGCATTTTTGTGGAAACGAATAAGCTAGTAAAGACTGTTTCATATGGTCTCATCGTTTGAACCACGTTAGTTCAACAAAGTACGGCTGTTGTTAAAGACCTCACCAACTAATAACTTATGCTATTTAACTGATTAGAGTTCTCAAAAAAATGCAACTGTATTGAACATATAATCACTCATTTAATATTTTTTGTTCCCTGTCATTTCGCTGTATTTCCTGTTTGATTTAGCACAGGTTCCCTCTTACGTCATACTCCGAAA
The DNA here is from genome assembly GCF_049309525.1 of Garra rufa. Classification (NCBI taxonomy): domain Eukaryota; kingdom Metazoa; phylum Chordata; class Actinopteri; order Cypriniformes; family Cyprinidae; genus Garra; species Garra rufa. Next base: position 66,145 of record NW_027394287.1, read on the forward strand.
GTTCCCTTAGGCATTTGTGCGCATGCGCACTACTCATAAAGGGTGATTTAATAGAGGACGCACAAAAATACAGATTAAAATCATTTATATTTAGGTTAAATATAAGATATGACTTGTAGTGCATGTTAGCTTGCAAATTATGCCCAAGAACATAATTTATTATGCCATATGTCTTACTAACAAGCAATAATGCCTCTAACCACAGGTCACGTACGAAAAATAATGCCCCGTTTAAGGCATTCCACTCCACTGAAGGTGTGGAGCGGAAAATGAAAATAAATACGGCCCTTTAAAATTTAAATGTTCCAGCGATTTCATTCCGTCAACCCCTTAGATCACACCAAGAGCTAAACTCAGGTGTTTGCAAGTAGTTTTATTTAAAACGGAGAGAGCTGCCTTCAGCCAGTGTTTTCTGTTGTACTGACATGAGAGTCAAGGCTCCGAGCTCTCGGTCTGCGAACTACATCACTAAGCCTCTTTTAAAAGCATTTAAATAAAAACAGTCCAGCGACTGTACACAATGTAAACAGATTATCATTTTAAAGAGCTAAGCGCATATGAGCTGTTTTATGTGGTTTACGGATGAGCTTCGGAGCTGGCGTTTCTTCGTCCGTGTTCACAAAACTACATATTTTAAAGGCATTAAAAAAAAAAAAAACACTCCAGCGATTGAACAATAATAGTAGATTAGTGTATTTAAAACGTTAAAATGCTTGCTTATTTGTGCTGCATTTTTGTGGAAACGAATAAGCTAGTAAAGACTGTTTCATATGGTCTCATCGTTTGAACCACGTTAGTTCAACAAAGTACGGCTGTTGTTAAAGACCTCACCAACTAATAACTTATGCTATTTAACTGATTAGAGTTCTCAAAAAAATGCAACTGTATTGAACATATAATCACTCATTTAATATTTTTTGTTCCCTGTCATTTCGCTGTATTTTCTGTTTGATTTAGCACAGGTTCCCTCTTACGTCATACTCCGAAAGTTCCCTTAGGCATTTGTGCGCATGCGCACTACTCATAAAGGGTGATTTAATAGAGGACGCACAAAAATACAGATTAAAATCATTTATATTTAGGTTAAATATAAGATATGACTTGTAGTGCATGTTAGCTTGCAAATTATGCCCAAGAACATAATTTATTATGCCATATGTCTTACTAACAAGCAACAATGCCTCTAAACACAGGTCACGTACGAAAAATAATGCCCCGTTTAAGGCATTCCACTCCACTGAAGGTGTGGAGCGGAAAATGACAATAAATACGGCCTTTTAAAATTTAAATGTTCCAGCGATTTCATTCCGTCAACCCCTTAGAACACAGCAAGAGCTAAACTCAGGTGTTTGCAAGTAGTTTTATTTAAAACGGAGAGAGCTGCCTTCAGCCAGTGTTTTCTGTTGTACTGACATGAGAGTCAAGGCTCCGACCTCTCGGTCTGCGAACTACATCACTAAGCCTCTTTTAAAAGCATTTAAATAAAAACAGTCCAGCGACTGTACACAATGTAAACAGATTATCATTTTAAAGAGCTAAGCGCATATGAGCTGTTTTATGTGGTTTACGGATGAGCTTCGGGGCTGGCGTTTCTTCGTCCGTGTTCACAAAACTACATATTTTAAAGGCATTAAAAAAAAAAAAAAAAAACACTCCAGCGATTGAACAATAATAGTAGATTAGTGTATTTAAAACGTTAAAATGCTTGCTTATTTGTGCTGCATTTTTGTGGAAACGAATAAGCTAGTAAAGACTGTTTCATATGGTCTCATCGTTTGAACCACGTTAGTTCAACAAAGTACGGCTGTTGTTAAAGACCTCACCAACTAATAACTTATGCTATTTAACTGATTAGAGTTCTCAAAAAAATGCAACTGTATTGAACATATAATCACTCATTTAATATTTTTTGTTCCCTGTCATTTCGCTGTATTTTCTGTTTGATTTAGCACAGGTTCCCTCTTACGTCATACTCCGAAAGTTCCCTTAGGCATTTGTGCGCATGCGCACTACTCATAAAGGGTGATTTAATAGAGGACGCACAAAAATACAGATTAAAATCATTTATATTTAGGTTAAATATAAGATATGACTTGTAGTGCATGTTAGCTTGCAAATTATGCCCAAGAACATAATTTATTATGCCATATGTCTTACTAACAAGCAACAATGCCTCTAACCACAGGTCACGTACGAAAAATAATGCCCCGTTTAAGGCATTCCACTCCACTGAAGGTGTGGAGCGGAAAATGAAAATAAATACGGCCTTTTAAAATTTAAATGTTCCAGCGATTTCATTCCGTCAACCCCTTAGAACACAGCAAGAGCTAAACTCAGGTGTTTGCAAGTAGTTTTATTTAAAACGGAGAGAGCTGCCTTCAGCCAGTGTTTTCTGTTGTACTGACATGAGAGTCAAGGCTCCGAGCTCTCGGTCTGCGAACTACATCACTAAGCCTCTTTTAAAAGCATTTAAATAAAAACAGTCCAGCGACTGTACACAATGTAAACAGATTATCATTTTAAAGAGCTAAGCGCATATGAGCTGTTTTATGTGGTTTACGGATGAGCTTCGGAGCTGGCGTTTCTTCGTCCGTGTTCACAAAACTACATATTTTAAAGGCATTAAAAAAAAAATAAATAAAAAAAATAAAATAAAATAAAAACACTCCAGTGATTGAACAATAATAGTAGATTAGTGTATTTAAAACGTTAAAATGCTTGCTTATTTGTGCTGCATTTTTGTGGAAACGAATAAGCTAGTAAAGACTGTTTCATATGGTCTCATCGTTTGAACCACGTTAGTTCAACAAAGTACGGCTGTTGTTAAAGACCTCACCAACTAATAACTTATGCTATTTAACTGATTAGAGTTCTCAAAAAAATGCAACTGTATTGAACATATAATCACTCATTTAATATTTTTTGTTCCCTGTCATTTCGCTGTATTTTCTGTTTGATTTAGCACAGGTTCCCTCTTACGTCATACTCCGAAAGTTCCCTTAGGCATTTGTGCGCATGCGCACTACTCATAAAGGGTGATTTAATAGAGGACGCACAAAAATACAGATTAAAATCATTTATATTTAGGTTAAATATAAGATATGACTTGTAGTGCATGTTAGCTTGCAAATTATGCCCAAGAACATAATTTATTATGCCATATGTCTTACTAACAAGCAACAATGCCTCTAAACACAGGTCACGTACGAAAAATAATGCCCCGTTTAAGGCATTCCACTCCACTGAAGGTGTGGAGCGGAAAATGAAAATAAATACGGCCTTTTAAAATTTAAATGTTCCAGCGATTTCATTCCGTCAACCCCTTAGAACACAGCAAGAGCTAAACTCAGGTGTTTGCAAGTAGTTTTATTTAAAACGGAGAGAGCTGCCTTCAGCCAGTGTTTTCTGTTGTACTGACATGAGAGTCAAGGCTCCGACCTCTCGGTCTGCGAACTACATCACTAAGCCTCTTTTAAAAGCATTTAAATAAAAACAGTCCAGCGACTGTACACAATGTAAACAGATTATCATTTTAAAGAGCTAAGCGCATATGAGCTGTTTTATGTGGTTTACGGATGAGCTTCGGGGCTGGCGTTTCTTCGTCCGTGTTCACAAAACTACATATTTTAAAGGCATTAAAAAAAAAAAAAAAAAAAAAAAACACTCCAGCGATTGAACAATAATAGTAGATTAGTGTATTTAAAACGTTAAAATGCTTGCTTATTTGTGCTGCATTTTTGTGGAAACGAATAAGCTAGTAAAGACTGTTTCATATGGTCTCATCGTTTGAACCACGTTAGTTCAACAAAGTACGGCTGTTGTTAAAGACCTCACCAACTAATAACTTATGCTATTTAACTGATTAGAGTTCTCAAAAAAATGCAACTGTATTGAACATATAATCACTCATTTAATATTTTTTGTTCCCTGTCATTTCGCTGTATTTTCTGTTTGATTTAGCACAGGTTCCCTCTTACGTCATACTCCGAAAGTTCCCTTAGGCATTTGTGCGCATGCGCACTACTCATAAAGAGTGATTTAATAGAGGACGCACAAAAATACAGATTAAAATCATTTATATTTAGGTTAAATATAAGATATGACTTGTAGTGCATGTTAGCTTGCAAATTATGCCCAAGAACATAATTTATTATGCCATATGTCTTACTAACAAGCAATAATGCCTCTAACCACAGGTCACGTACGAAAAATAATGCCCCGTTTAAGGCATTCCACTCCACTGAAGGTGTGGAGCGGAAAATGAAAATAAATACGGCCTTTTAAAATTTAAATGTTCCAGCGATTTCATTCCGTCAACCCCTTAGAACACACCAAGAGCTAAACTCAGGTGTTTGCAATTATTTAAAACGGAGAGAGCTGCCTTCAGCCAGTGTTTTCTGTTGTACTGACATGAGAGTCAAGGCTCCGAGCTCTCGGTCTGCGAACTACATCACTAAGCCTCTTTTAAAAGCATTTAAATAAAAACAGTCCAGCGACTGTACACAATGTAAACAGATTATCATTTTAAAGAGCTAAGCGCATATGAGCTGTTTTATGTGGTTTACGGATGAGCTTCGGGGCTGGCGTTTCTTCGTCCGTGTTCACAAAACTACATATTTTAAAGGCATTAAAAAAAAAAAAAAAAAACACTCCAGCGATTGAACAATAATAGTAGATTAGTGTATTTAAAACGTTAAAATGCTTGCTTATTTGTGCTGCATTTTTGTGGAAACGAATAAGCTAGTAAAGACTGTTTCATATGGTCTCATCGTTTGAACCACGTTAGTTCAACAAAGTACGGCTGTTGTTAAAGACCTCACCAACTAATAACTTATGCTATTTAACTGATTAGAGTTCTCAAAAAAATGCAACTGTATTGAACATATAATCACTCATTTAATATTTTTTGTTCCCTGTCATTTCGCTGTATTTTCTGTTTGATTTAGCACAGGTTCCCTCTTACGTCATACTCCGAAAGTTCCCTTAGGCATTTGTGCGCATGCGCACTACTCATAAAGAGTGATTTAATAGAGGACGCACAAAAATACAGATTAAAATCATTTATATTTAGGTTAAATATAAGATATGACTTGTAGTGCATGTTAGCTTGCAAATTATGCCCAAGAACATAATTTATTATGCCATATGTCTTACTAACAAGCAATAATGCCTCTAACCACAGGTCACGTACGAAAAATAATGCCCCGTTTAAGGCATTCCACTCCACTGAAGGTGTGGAGCGGAAAATGAAAATAAATACGGCCCTTTAAAATTTAAATGTTCCAGCGATTTCATTCCGTCAACCCCTTAGATCACACCAAGAGCTAAACTCAGGTGTTTGCAAGTAGTTTTATTTAAAACGGAGAGAGCTGCCTTCAGCCAGTGTTTTCTGTTGTACTGACATGAGAGTCAAGGCTCCGAGCTCTCGGTCTGCGAACTACATCACTAAGCCTCTTTTAAAAGCATTTAAATAAAAACAGTCCAGCGACTGTACACAATGTAAACAGATTATCATTTTAAAGAGCTAAGCGCATATGAGCTGTTTTATGTGGTTTACGGATGAGCTTCGGAGCTGGCGTTTCTTCGTCCGTGTTCACAAAACTACATATTTTAAAGGCATTAAAAAAAAATAAATAAAAAAAATAAAATAAAATAAAAACACTCCAGCGATTGAACAATAATAGTAGATTAGTGTATTTAAAACGTTAAAATGCTTGCTTATTTGTGCTGCATTTTTGTGGAAACGAATAAGCTAGTAAAGACTGTTTCATATGGTCTCATCGTTTGAACCACGTTAGTTCAACAAAGTACGGCTGTTGTTAAAGACCTCACCAACTAATAACTTATGCTATTTAACTGATTAGAGTTCTCAAAAAAAATGCAACTGTATTGAACATATAATCACTCATTTAATATTTTTTGTTCCCTGTCATTTCGCTGTATTTTCTGTTTGATTTAGCACAGGTTCCCTCTTACGTCATACTCCGAAAGTTCCCTTAGGCATTTGTGCGCATGCGCACTACTCATAAAGAGTGATTTAATAGAGGACGCACAAAAATACAGATTAAAATCATTTATATTTAGGTTAAATATAAGATATGACTTGTAGTGCATGTTAGCTTGCAAATTATGCCCAAGAACATAATTTATTATGCCATATGTCTTACTAACAAGCAATAATGCCTCTAACCACAGGTCACGTACGAAAAATAATGCCCCGTTTAAGGCATTCCACTCCACTGAAGGTGTGGAGCGGAAAATGAAAATAAATACGGCCCTTTAAAATTTAAATGTTCCAGCGATTTCATTCCGTCAACCCCTTAGATCACACCAAGAGCTAAACTCAGGTGTTTGCAAGTAGTTTTATTTAAAACGGAGAGAGCTGCCTTCAGCCAGTGTTTTCTGTTGTACTGACATGAGAGTCAAGGCTCCGAGCTCTCGGTCTGCGAACTACATCACTAAGCCTCTTTTAAAAGCATTTAAATAAAAACAGTCCAGCGACTGTACACAATGTAAACAGATTATCATTTTAAAGAGCTAAGCGCATATGAGCTGTTTTATGTGGTTTACGGATGAGCTTCGGAGCTGGCGTTTCTTCGTCCGTGTTCACAAAACTACATATTTTAAAGGCATTAAAAAAAACTAAATAAAAAAAATAAAAAAAAATAAAAACACTCCAGTGATTGAACAATAATAGTAGATTAGTGTATTTAAAACGTTAAAATGCTTGCTTATTTGTGCTGCATTTTTGTGGAAACGAATAAGCTAGTAAAGACTGTTTCATATGGTCTCATCGTTTGAACCACGTTAGTTCAACAAAGTACGGCTGTTGTTAAAGACCTCACCAACTAATAACTTATGCTATTTAACTGATTAGAGTTCTCAAAAAAATGCAACTGTATTGAACATATAATCACTCATTTAATATTTTTTGTTCCCTGTCATTTCGCTGTATTTTCTGTTTGATTTAGCACAGGTTCCCTCTTACGTCATACTCCGAAAGTTCCCTTAGGCATTTGTGCGCATGCGCACTACTCATAAAGGGTGATTTAATAGAGGACGCACAAAAATACAGATTAAAATCATTTATATTTAGGTTAAATATAAGATATGACTTGTAGTGCATGTTAGCTTGCAAATTATGCCCAAGAACATAATTTATTATGCCATATGTCTTACTAACAAGCAACAATGCCTCTAAACACAGGTCACGTACGAAAAATAATGCCCCGTTTAAGGCATTCCACTCCACTGAAGGTGTGGAGCGGAAAATGAAAATAAATACGGCCTTTTAAAATTTAAATGTTCCAGCGATTTCATTCCGTCAACCCCTTAGAACACAGCAAGAGCTAAACTCAGGTGTTTGCAAGTAGTTTTATTTAAAACGGAGAGAGCTGCCTTCAGCCAGTGTTTTCTGTTGTACTGACATGAGAGTCAAGGCTCCGACCTCTCGGTCTGCGAACTACATCACTAAGCCTCTTTTAAAAGCATTTAAATAAAAACAGTCCAGCGACTGTACACAATGTAAACAGATTATCATTTTAAAGAGCTAAGCGCATATGAGCTGTTTTATGTGGTTTACGGATGAGCTTCGGGGCTGGCGTTTCTTCGTCCGTGTTCACAAAACTACATATTTTAAAGGCATTAAAAAAAAAAAAAAAAAAAAAAACACTCCAGCGATTGAACAATAATAGTAGATTAGTGTATTTAAAACGTTAAAATGCTTGCTTATTTGTGCTGCATTTTTGTGGAAACGAATAAGCTAGTAAAGACTGTTTCATATGGTCTCATCGTTTGAACCACGTTAGTTCAACAAAGTACGGCTGTTGTTAAAGACCTCACCAACTAATAACTTATGCTATTTAACTGATTAGAGTTCTCAAAAAAATGCAACTGTATTGAACATATAATCACTCATTTAATATTTTTTGTTCCCTGTCATTTCGCTGTATTTTCTGTTTGATTTAGCACAGGTTCCCTCTTACGTCATACTCCGAAAGTTCCCTTAGGCATTTGTGCGCATGCGCACTACTCATAAAGAGTGATTTAATAGAGGACGCACAAAAATACAGATTAAAATCATTTATATTTAGGTTAAATATAAGATATGACTTGTAGTGCATGTTAGCTTGCAAATTATGCCCAAGAACATAATTTATTATGCCATATGTCTTACTAACAAGCAATAATGCCTCTAACCACAGGTCACGTACGAAAAATAATGCCCCGTTTAAGGCATTCCACTCCACTGAAGGTGTGGAGCGGAAAATGAAAATAAATACGGCCCTTTAAAATTTAAATGTTCCAGCGATTTCATTCCGTCAACCCCTTAGATCACACCAAGAGCTAAACTCAGGTGTTTGCAAGTAGTTTTATTTAAAACGGAGAGAGCTGCCTTCAGCCAGTGTTTTCTGTTGTACTGACATGAGAGTCAAGGCTCCGAGCTCTCGGTCTGCGAACTACATCACTAAGCCTCTTTTAAAAGCATTTAAATAAAAACAGTCCAGCGACTGTACACAATGTAAACAGATTATCATTTTAAAGAGCTAAGCGCATATGAGCTGTTTTATGTGGTTTACGGATGAGCTTCGGAGCTGGCGTTTCTTCGTCCGTGTTCACAAAACTACATATTTTAAAGGCATTAAAAAAAAAAAAAAAAAAAAAAAAAAAAAAAAAAAAAAAACACTCCAGCGATTGAACAATAATAGTAGATTAGTGTATTTAAAACGTTAAAATGCTTGCTTATTTGTGCTGCATTTTTGTGGAAACGAATAAGCTAGTAAAGACTGTTTCATAATGGTCTCATCGTTTGAACCACGTTAGTTCAACAAAGTACGGCTGTTGTTAAAGACCTCACCAACTAATAACTTATGCTATTTAACTGATTAGAGTTCTCAAAAAAATGCAACTGTATTGAACATATAATCACTCATTTAATATTTTTTGTTCCCTGTCATTTCGCTGTATTTTCTGTTTGATTTAGCACAGGTTCCCTCTTACGTCATACTCCGAAAGTTCCCTTAGGCATTTGTGCGCATGCGCACTACTCATAAAGGGTGATTTAATAGAGGACGCACAAAAATACAGATTAAAATCATTTATATTTAGGTTAAATATAAGATATGATTTGTAGTGCATGTTAGCTTGCAAATTATGCCCAAGAACATAATTTATTATGCCATATGTCTTACTAACAAGCAATAATGCCTCTAACCACAGGTCACGTACGAAAAATAATGCCCCGTTTAAGGCATTCCACTCCACTGAAGGTGTGGAGCGGAAAATGAAAATAAATACGGCCCTTTAAAATTTAAATGTTCCAGCGATTTCATTCCGTCAACCCCTTAGATCACACCAAGAGCTAAACTCAGGTGTTTGCAAGTAGTTTTATTTAAAACGGAGAGAGCTGCCTTCAGCCAGTGTTTTCTGTTGTACTGACATGAGAGTCAAGGCTCCGAGCTCTCGGTCTGCGAACTACATCACTAAGCCTCTTTTAAAAGCATTTAAATAAAAACAGTCCAGCGACTGTACACAATGTAAACAGATTATCATTTTAAAGAGCTAAGCGCATATGAGCTGTTTTATGTGGTTTACGGATGAGCTTCGGAGCTGGCGTTTCTTCGTCCGTGTTCACAAAACTACATATTTTAAAGGCATTAAAAAAAAAAAAAAAAAAACACTCCAGCGATTGAACAATAATAGTAGATTAGTGTATTTAAAACGTTAAAATGCTTGCTTATTTGTGCTGCATTTTTGTGGAAACGAATAAGCTAGTAAAGACTGTTTCATAATGGTCTCATCGTTTGAACCACGTTAGTTCAACAAAGTACGGCTGTTGTTAAAGACCTCACCAACTAATAACTTATGCTATTTAACTGATTAGAGTTCTCAAAAAAATGCAACTGTATTGAACATATAATCACTCATTTAATATTTTTTGTTCCCTGTCATTTCGCTGTATTTTCTGTTTGATTTAGCACAGGTTCCCTCTTACGTCATACTCCGAAAGTTCCCTTAGGCATTTGTGCGCATGCGCACTACTCATAAAGGGTGATTTAATAGAGGACGCACAAAAATACAGATTAAAATCATTTATATTTAGGTTAAATATAAGATATGATTTGTAGTGCATGTTAGCTTGCAAATTATGCCCAAGAACATAATTTATTATGCCATATGTCTTACTAACAAGCAACAATGCCTCTAAACACAGGTCACGTACGAAAAATAATGCCCCGTTTAAGGCATTCCTGCACTCCACTGAAGGTGTGGAGCGGAAAATGAAAATAAATACGGCCTTTTAAAAGTTAAATGTTCCAGCGATTTCATTCCGTCAACCCCTTAGATCACACCAAGAGCTAAACTCAGGTGTTTGCAAGTAGTTTTATTTAAAACGGAGAGAGCTGCCTTCAGCCAGTGTTTTCTGTTGTACTGACATGAGAGTCAAGGCTCCGAGCTCTCGGTCTGCGAACTACATCACTAAGCCTCTTTTAAAAGCATTTAAATAAAAACAGTCCAGCGACTGTACACAATGTAAACAGATTATCATTTTAAAGAGCTAAGCGCATATGAGCTGTTTTATGTGGTTTACGGATGAGCTTCGGAGCTGGCGTTTCTTCGTCCGTGTTCACAAAACTACATATTTTAAAGGCATTAAAAAAAAAAAAAAAACACTCCAGCGATTGAACAATAATAGTAGATTAGTGTATTTAAAACGTTAAAATGCTTGCTTATTTGTGCTGCATTTTTGTGGAAACGAATAAGCTAGTAAAGACTGTTTCATAATGGTCTCATCGTTTGAACCACGTTAGTTCAACAAAGTACGGCTGTTGTTAAAGACCTCACCAACTAATAACTTATGCTAGAGTTCTCAAAAAAATGCAACTGTATTGAACATATAATCACTCATTTAATATTTTTTGTTCCCTGTCATTTCGCTGTATTTTCTGTTTGATTTAGCACAGGTTCCCTCTTACGTCATACTCCGAAAGTTCCCTTAGGCATTTGTGCGCATGCGCACTACTCATAAAGGGTGATTTAATAGAGGACGCACAAAAATACAGATTAAAATCATTTATATTTAGGTTAAATATAAGATATGACTTGTAGTGCATGTTAGCTTGCAAATTATGCCCAAGAACATAATTTATTATGCCATATGTCTTACTAACAAGCAACAATGCCTCTAAACACAGGTCACGTACGAAAAATAATGCCCCGTTCAAGGCATTCCACTCCACTGAAGGTGTGGAGCGGAAAATGAAAATAAATACGGCCTTTTAAAATTTAAATGTTCCAGCGATTTCATTCCGTCAACCCCTTAGAACACACCAAGAGCTAAACTCAGGTGTTTGCAAGTAGTTTTATTTAAAACGGAGAGAGCTGCCTTCAGCCAGTGTTTTCTGTTGTACTGACATGAGAGTCAAGGCTCCGAGCTCTCGGTCTGCGAACTACATCACTAAGCCTCTTTTAAAAGCATTTAAATAAAAACAGTCCAGCGACTGTACACAATGTAAACAGATTATCATTTTAAAGAGCTAAGCGCATATGAGCTGTTTTATGTGGTTTACGGATGAGCTTCGGGGCTGGCGTTTCTTCGTCCGTGTTCACAAAACTACATATTTTAAAGGCATTAAAAAAAAAAAAAAAAAAAAAAAAAAACACTCCAGCGATTGAACAATAATAGTAGATTAGTGTATTTAAAACGTTAAAATGCTTGCTTATTTGTGCTGCATTTTTGTGGAAACGAATAAGCTAGTAAAGACTGTTTCATATGGTCTCATCGTTTGAACCACGTTAGTTCAACAAAGTACGGCTGTTGTTAAAGACCTCACCAACTAATAACTTATGCTATTTAACTGATTAGAGTTCTCAAAAAAATGCAACTGTATTGAACATATAATCACTCATTTAATATTTTTTGTTCCCTGTCATTTCGCTGTATTTCCTGTTTGATTTAGCACAGGTTCCCTCTTACGTCATACTCCGAAAGTTCCCTTAGGCATTTGTGCGCATGCGCACTACTCATAAAGGGTGATTTAATAGAGGACGCACAAAAATACAGATTAAAATCATTTATATTTAGGTTAAATATAAGATATGACTTGTAGTGCATGTTAGCTTGCAAATTATGCCCAAGAACATAATTTATTATGCCATATGTCTTACTAACAAGCAATAATGCCTCTAACCACAGGTCACGTACGAAAAATAATGCCCCGTTTAAGGCATTCCACTCCACTGAAGGTGTGGAGCGGAAAATGAAAATAAATACGGCCCTTTAAAATTTAAATGTTCCAGCGATTTCATTCCGTCAACCCCTTAGATCACACCAAGAGCTAAACTCAGGTGTTTGCAAGTAGTTTTATTTAAAACGGAGAGAGCTGCCTTCAGCCAGTGTTTTCTGTTGTACTGACATGAGAGTCAAGGCTCCGAGCTCTCGGTCTGCGAACTACATCACTAAGCCTCTTTTAAAAGCATTTAAATAAAAACAGTCCAGCGACTGTACACAATGTAAACAGATTATCATTTTAAAGAGCTAAGCGCATATGAGCTGTTTTATGTGGTTTACGGATGAGCTTCGGAGCTGGCGTTTCTTCGTCCGTGTTCACAAAACTACATATTTTAAAGGCATTAAAAAAAAAAAAAAAAAAAAAAAAAAAAAAAAAAAAAAAAAACACTCCAGCGATTGAACAATAATAGTAGATTAGTGTATTTAAAACGTTAAAATGCTTGCTTATTTGTGCTGCATTTTTGTGGAAACGAATAAGCTAGCAAAGACTGTTTCATAATGGTCTCATCGTTTGAACCACGTTAGTTCAACAAAGTACGGCTGTTGTTAAAGACCTCACCAACTAATAACTTATGCTATTTAACTGATTAGAGTTCTCAAAAAAATGCAACTGTATTGAACATATAATCACTCATTTAATATTTTTTGTTCCCTGTCATTTCGCTGTATTTTCTGTTTGATTTAGCACAGGTTCCCTCTTACGTCATACTCCGAAAGTTCCCTTAGGCATTTGTGCGCATGCGCACTACTCATAAAGGGTGATTTAATAGAGGACGCACAAAAATACAGATTAAAATCATTTATATTTAGGTTAAATATAAGATATGATTTGTAGTGCATGTTAGCTTGCAAATTATGCCCAAGAACATAATTTATTATGCCATATGTCTTACTAACAAGCAACAATGCCTCTAAACACAGGTCACGTACGAAAAATAATGCCCCGTTTAAGGCATTCCACTCCACTGAAGGTGTGGAGCGGAAAATGAAAATAAATACGGCCTTTTAAAATTTAAATGTTCCAGCGATTTCATTCCGTCAACCCCTTAGAACACACCAAGAGCTAAACTCAGGTGTTTGCAAGTAGTTTTATTTAAAACGGAGAGAGCTGCCTTCAGCCAGTGTTTTCTGTTGTACTGACATGAGAGTCAAGGCTCCGAGCTCTCGGTCTGCGAACTACATCACTAAGCCTCTTTTAAAAGCATTTAAATAAAAACAGTCCAGCGACTGTACACAATGTAAACAGATTATCATTTTAAAGAGCTAAGCGCATATGAGCTGTTTTATGTGGTTTACGGATGAGCTTCGGGGCTGGCGTTTCTTCGTCCGTGTTCACAAAACTACATATTTTAAAGGCATTAAAAAAAAAAAAAACACTCCAGCGATTGAACAATAATAGTAGATTAGTGTATTTAAAACGTTAAAATGCTTGCTTATTTGTGCTGCATTTTTGTGGAAACGAATAAGCTAGTAAAGACTGTTTCATATGGTCTCATCGTTTGAACCACGTTAGTTCAACAAAGTACGGCTGTTGTTAAAGACCTCACCAACTAATAACTTATGCTATTTAACTGATTAGAGTTCTCAAAAAAATGCAACTGTATTGAACATATAATCACTCATTTAATATTTTTTGTTCCCTGTCATTTCGCTGTATTTTCTGTTTGATTTAGCACAGGTTCCCTCTTACGTCATACTCCGAAAGTTCCCTTAGGCATTTGTGCGCATGCGCACTACTCATAAAGGGTGATTTAATAGAGGACGCACAAAAATACAGATTAAAATCATTTATATTTAGGTTAAATATAAGATATGACTTGTAGTGCATGTTAGCTTGCAAATTATGCCCAAGAACATAATTTATTATGCCATATGTCTTACTAACAAGCAACAATGCCTCTAAACACAGGTCACGTACGAAAAATAATGCCCCGTTTAAGGCATTCCACTCCACTGAAGGTGTGGAGCGGAAAATGACAATAAATACGGCCTTTTAAAATTTAAATGTTCCAGCGATTTCATTCCGTCAACCCCTTAGAACACAGCAAGAGCTAAACTCAGGTGTTTGCAAGTAGTTTTATTTAAAACGGAGAGAGCTGCCTTCAGCCAGTGTTTTCTGTTGTACTGACATGAGAGTCAAGGCTCCGACCTCTCGGTCTGCGAACTACATCACTAAGCCTCTTTTAAAAGCATTTAAATAAAAACAGTCCAGCGACTGTACACAATGTAAACAGATTATCATTTTAAAGAGCTAAGCGCATATGAGCTGTTTTATGTGGTTTACGGATGAGCTTCGGGGCTGGCGTTTCTTCGTCCGTGTTCACAAAACTACATATTTTAAAGGCATTAAAAAAAAAAAAAAAAAACACTCCAGCGATTGAACAATAATAGTAGATTAGTGTATTTAAAACGTTAAAATGCTTGCTTATTTGTGCTGCATTTTTGTGGAAACGAATAAGCTAGTAAAGACTGTTTCATATGGTCTCATCGTTTGAACCACGTTAGTTCAACAAAGTACGGCTGTTGTTAAAGACCTCACCAACTAATAACTTATGCTATTTAACTGATTAGAGTTCTCAAAAAAATGCAACTGTATTGAACATATAATCACTCATTTAATATTTTTTGTTCCCTGTCATTTCGCTGTATTTTCTGTTTGATTTAGCACAGGTTCCCTCTTACGTCATACTCCGAAAGTTCCCTTAGGCATTTGTGCGCATGCGCACTACTCATAAAGGGTGATTTAATAGAGGACGCACAAAAATACAGATTAAAATCATTTATATTTAGGTTAAATATAAGATATGACTTGTAGTGCATGTTAGCTTGCAAATTATGCCCAAGAACATAATTTATTATGCCATATGTCTTACTAACAAGCAACAATGCCTCTAACCACAGGTCACGTACGAAAAATAATGCCCCGTTTAAGGCATTCCACTCCACTGAAGGTGTGGAGCGGAAAATGAAAATAAATACGGCCTTTTAAAATTTAAATGTTCCAGCGATTTCATTCCGTCAACCCCTTAGAACACAGCAAGAGCTAAACTCAGGTGTTTGCAAGTAGTTTTATTTAAAACGGAGAGAGCTGCCTTCAGCCAGTGTTTTCTGTTGTACTGACATGAGAGTCAAGGCTCCGAGCTCTCGGTCTGCGAACTACATCACTAAGCCTCTTTTAAAAGCATTTAAATAAAAACAGTCCAGCGACTGTACACAATGTAAACAGATTATCATTTTAAAGAGCTAAGCGCATATGAGCTGTTTTATGTGGTTTACGGATGAGCTTCGGAGCTGGCGTTTCTTCGTCCGTGTTCACAAAACTACATATTTTAAAGGCATTAAAAAAAAAAAAAAAAAAAAAAAAAAAACACTCCAGCGATTGAACAATAATAGTAGATTAGTGTATTTAAAACGTTAAAATGCTTGCTTATTTGTGCTGCATTTTTGTGGAAACGAATAAGCTAGTAAAGACTGTTTCATATGGTCTCATCGTTTGAACCACGTTAGTTCAACAAAGTACGGCTGTTGTTAAAGACCTCACCAACTAATAACTTATGCTATTTAACTGATTAGAGTTCTCAAAAAAATGCAACTGTATTGAACATATAATCACTCATTTAATATTTTTTGTTCCCTGTCATTTCGCTGTATTTCCTGTTTGATTTAGCACAGGTTCCCTCTTACGTCATACTCCGAAAGTTCCCTTAGGCATTTGTGCGCATGCGCACTACTCATAAAGGGTGATTTAATAGAGGACGCACAAAAATACAGATTAAAATCATTTATATTTAGGTTAAATATAAGATATGACTTGTAGTGCATGTTAGCTTGCAAATTATGCCCAAGAACATAATTTATTATGCCATATGTCTTACTAACAAGGAATAATGCCTCTAACCACAGGTCACGTACGAAAAATAATGCCCCGTTTAAGGCATTCCACTCCACTGAAGGTGTGGAGCGGAAAATGAAAATAAATACGGCCCTTTAAAATTTAAATGTTCCAGCGATTTCATTCCGTCAACCCCTTAGATCACACCAAGAGCTAAACTCAGGTGTTTGCAAGTAGTTTTATTTAAAACGGAGAGAGCTGCCTTCAGCCAGTGTTTTCTGTTGTACTGACATGAGAGTCAAGGCTCCGAGCTCTCGGTCTGCGAACTACATCACTAAGCCTCTTTTAAAAGCATTTAAATAAAAACAGTCCAGCGACTGTACACAATGTAAACAGATTATCATTTTAAAGAGCTAAGCGCATATGAGCTGTTTTATGTGGTTTACGGATGAGCTTCGGAGCTGGCGTTTCTTCGTCCGTGTTCACAAAACTACATATTTTAAAGGCATTAAAAAAAAAAAAAAAAAAACACTCCAGCGATTGAACAATAATAGTAGATTAGTGTATTTAAAACGTTAAAATGCTTGCTTATTTGTGCTGCATTTTTGTGGAAACGAATAAGCTAGTAAAGACTGTTTCATAATGGTCTCATCGTTTGAACCACGTTAGTTCAACAAAGTACGGCTGTTGTTAAAGACCTCACCAACTAATAACTTATGCTATTTAACTGATTAGAGTTCTCAAAAAAATGCAACTGTATTGAACATATAATCACTCATTTAATATTTTTTGTTCCCTGTCATTTCGCTGTATTTTCTGTTTGATTTAGCACAGGTTTCCTCTTACGTCATACTCCGAAAGTTCCCTTAGGCATTTGTGCGCATGCGCACTACTCATAAAGGGTGATTTAATAGAGGACGCACAAAAATACAGATTAAAATCATTTATATTTAGGTTAAATATAAGATATGACTTGTAGTGCATGTTAGCTTGCAAATTATGCCCAAGAACATAATTTATTATGCCATATGTCTTACTAACAAGCAATAATGCCTCTAACCACAGGTCACGTACGAAAAATAATGCCCCGTTTAAGGCATTCCACTCCACTGAAGGTGTGGAGCGGAAAATGAAAATAAATACGGCCCTTTAAAATTTAAATGTTCCAGCGATTTCATTCCGTCAACCCCTTAGATCACACCAAGAGCTAAACTCAGGTGTTTGCAAGTAGTTTTATTTAAAACGGAGAGAGCTGCCTTCAGCCAGTGTTTTCTGTTGTACTGACATGAGAGTCAAGGCTCCGAGCTCTCGGTCTGCGAACTACATCACTAAGCCTCTTTTAAAAGCATTTAAATAAAAACAGTCCAGCGACTGTACACAATGTAAACAGATTATCATTTTAAAGAGCTAAGCGCATATGAGCTGTTTTATGTGGTTTACGGATGAGCTTCGGAGCTGGCGTTTCTTCGTCCGTGTTCACAAAACTACATATTTTAAAGGCATTAAAAAAAAAAAAAAAAAAACACTCCAGCGATTGAACAATAATAGTAGATTAGTGTATTTAAAACGTTAAAATGCTTGCTTATTTGTGCTGCATTTTTGTGGAAACGAATAAGCTAGTAAAGACTGTTTCATATGGTCTCATCGTTTGAACCACGTTAGTTCAACAAAGTACGGCTGTTGTTAAAGACCTCACCAACTAATAACTTATGCTATTTAACTGATTAGAGTTCTCAAAAAAAATGCAACTGTATTGAACATATAATCACTCATTTAATATTTTTTGTTCCCTGTCATTTCGCTGTATTTTCTGTTTGATTTAGCACAGGTTCCCTCTTACGTCATACTCCGAAAGTTCCCTTAGGCATTTGTGCGCATGCGCACTACTCATAAAGAGTGATTTAATAGAGGACGCACAAAAATACAGATTAAAATCATTTATATTTAGGTTAAATATAAGATATGACTTGTAGTGCATGTTAGCTTGCAAATTATGCCCAAGAACATAATTTATTATGCCATATGTCTTACTAACAAGCAATAATGCCTCTAACCACAGGTCACGTACGAAAAATAATGCCCCGTTTAAGGCATTCCACTCCACTGAAGGTGTGGAGCGGAAAATGAAAATAAATACGGCCCTTTAAAATTTAAATGTTCCAGCGATTTCATTCCGTCAACCCCTTAGATCACACCAAGAGCTAAACTCAGGTGTTTGCAAGTAGTTTTATTTAAAACGGAGAGAGCTGCCTTCAGCCAGTGTTTTCTGTTGTACTGACATGAGAGTCAAGGCTCCGAGCTCTCGGTCTGCGAACTACATCACTAAGCCTCTTTTAAAAGCATTTAAATAAAAACAGTCCAGCGACTGTACACAATGTAAACAGATTATCATTTTAAAGAGCTAAGCGCATATGAGCTGTTTTATGTGGTTTACGGATGAGCTTCGGAGCTGGCGTTTCTTCGTCCGTGTTCACAAAACTACATATTTTAAAGGCATTAAAAAAAACTAAATAAAAAAAATAAAAAAAAATAAAAACACTCCAGTGATTGAACAATAATAGTAGATTAGTGTATTTAAAACGTTAAAATGCTTGCTTATTTGTGCTGCATTTTTGTGGAAACGAATAAGCTAGTAAAGACTGTTTCATATGGTCTCATCGTTTGAACCACGTTAGTTCAACAAAGTACGGCTGTTGTTAAAGACCTCACCAACTAATAACTTATGCTATTTAACTGATTAGAGTTCTCAAAAAAATGCAACTGTATTGAACATATAATCACTCATTTAATATTTTTTGTTCCCTGTCATTTCGCTGTATTTTCTGTTTGATTTAGCACAGGTTCCCTCTTACGTCATACTCCGAAAGTTCCCTTAGGCATTTGTGCGCATGCGCACTACTCATAAAGGGTGATTTAATAGAGGACGCACAAAAATACAGATTAAAATCATTTATATTTAGGTTAAATATAAGATATGACTTGTAGTGCATGTTAGCTTGCAAATTATGCCCAAGAACATAATTTATTATGCCATATGTCTTACTAACAAGCAACAATGCCTCTAAACACAGGTCACGTACGAAAAATAATGCCCCGTTTAAGGCATTCCACTCCACTGAAGGTGTGGAGCGGAAAATGAAAATAAATACGGCCTTTTAAAATTTAAATGTTCCAGCGATTTCATTCCGTCAACCCCTTAGAACACAGCAAGAGCTAAACTCAGGTGTTTGCAAGTAGTTTTATTTAAAACGGAGAGAGCTGCCTTCAGCCAGTGTTTTCTGTTGTACTGACATGAGAGTCAAGGCTCCGACCTCTCGGTCTGCGAACTACATCACTAAGCCTCTTTTAAAAGCATTTAAATAAAAACAGTCCAGCGACTGTACACAATGTAAACAGATTATCATTTTAAAGAGCTAAGCGCATATGAGCTGTTTTATGTGGTTTACGGATGAGCTTCGGAGCTGGCGTTTCTTCGTCCGTGTTCACAAAACTACATATTTTAAAGGCATTAAAAAAAAAAAAAAAAAAAAAAAAAAAACACTCCAGCGATTGAACAATAATAGTAGATTAGTGTATTTAAAACGTTAAAATGCTTGCTTATTTGTGCTGCATTTTTGTGGAAACGAATAAGCTAGTAAAGACTGTTTCATATGGTCTCATCGTTTGAACCACGTTAGTTCAACAAAGTACGGCTGTTGTTAAAGACCTCACCAACTAATAACTTATGCTATTTAACTGATTAGAGTTCTCAAAAAAATGCAACTGTATTGAACATATAATCACTCATTTAATATTTTTTGTTCCCTGTCATTTCGCTGTATTTCCTGTTTGATTTAGCACAGGTTCCCTCTTACGTCATACTCCGAAAGTTCCCTTAGGCATTTGTGCGCATGCGCACTACTCATAAAGGGTGATTTAATAGAGGACGCACAAAAATACAGATTAAAATCATTTATATTTAGGTTAAATATAAGATATGACTTGTAGTGCATGTTAGCTTGCAAATTATGCCCAAGAACATAATTTATTATGCCATATGTCTTACTAACAAGGAATAATGCCTCTAACCACAGGTCACGTACGAAAAATAATGCCCCGTTTAAGGCATTCCACTCCACTGAAGGTGTGGAGCGGAAAATGAAAATAAATACGGCCCTTTAAAATTTAAATGTTCCAGCGATTTCATTCCGTCAACCCCTTAGATCACACCAAGAGCTAAACTCAGGTGTTTGCAAGTAGTTTTATTTAAAACGGAGAGAGCTGCCTTCAGCCAGTGTTTTCTGTTGTACTGACATGAGAGTCAAGGCTCCGAGCTCTCGGTCTGCGAACTACATCACTAAGCCTCTTTTAAAAGCATTTAAATAAAAACAGTCCAGCGACTGTACACAATGTAAACAGATTATCATTTTAAAGAGCTAAGCGCATATGAGCTGTTTTATGTGGTTTACGGATGAGCTTCGGAGCTGGCGTTTCTTCGTCCGTGTTCACAAAACTACATATTTTAAAGGCATTAAAAAAAAAAAAAAAAAAACACTCCAGCGATTGAACAATAATAGTAGATTAGTGTATTTAAAACGTTAAAATGCTTGCTTATTTGTGCTGCATTTTTGTGGAAACGAATAAGCTAGTAAAGACTGTTTCATAATGGTCTCATCGTTTGAACCACGTTAGTTCAACAAAGTACGGCTGTTGTTAAAGACCTCACCAACTAATAACTTATGCTATTTAACTGATTAGAGTTCTCAAAAAAATGCAACTGTATTGAACATATAATCACTCATTTAATATTTTTTGTTCCCTGTCATTTCGCTGTATTTTCTGTTTGATTTAGCACAGGTTTCCTCTTACGTCATACTCCGAAAGTTCCCTTAGGCATTTGTGCGCATGCGCACTACTCATAAAGGGTGATTTAATAGAGGACGCACAAAAATACAGATTAAAATCATTTATATTTAGGTTAAATATAAGATATGACTTGTAGTGCATGTTAGCTTGCAAATTATGCCCAAGAACATAATTTATTATGCCATATGTCTTACTAACAAGCAATAATGCCTCTAACCACAGGTCACGTACGAAAAATAATGCCCCGTTTAAGGCATTCCACTCCACTGAAGGTGTGGAGCGGAAAATGAAAATAAATACGGCCCTTTAAAATTTAAATGTTCCAGCGATTTCATTCCGTCAACCCCTTAGATCACACCAAGAGCTAAACTCAGGTGTTTGCAAGTAGTTTTATTTAAAACGGAGAGAGCTGCCTTCAGCCAGTGTTTTCTGTTGTACTGACATGAGAGTCAAGGCTCCGAGCTCTCGGTCTGCGAACTACATCACTAAGCCTCTTTTAAAAGCATTTAAATAAAAACAGTCCAGCGACTGTACACAATGTAAACAGATTATCATTTTAAAGAGCTAAGCGCATATGAGCTGTTTTATGTGGTTTACGGATGAGCTTCGGAGCTGGCGTTTCTTCGTCCGTGTTCACAAAACTACATATTTTAAAGGCATTAAAAAAAAAAAAAAAAAAAACACTCCAGCGATTGAACAATAATAGTAGATTAGTGTATTTAAAACGTTAAAATGCTTGCTTATTTGTGCTGCATTTTTGTGGAAACGAATAAGCTAGTAAAGACTGTTTCATATGGTCTCATCGTTTGAACCACGTTAGTTCAACAAAGTACGGCTGTTGTTAAAGACCTCACCAACTAATAACTTATGCTATTTAACTGATTAGAGTTCTCAAAAAAAATGCAACTGTATTGAACATATAATCACTCATTTAATATTTTTTGTTCCCTGTCATTTCGCTGTATTTTCTGTTTGATTTAGCACAGGTTCCCTCTTACGTCATACTCCGAAAGTTCCCTTAGGCATTTGTGCGCATGCGCACTACTCATAAAGAGTGATTTAATAGAGGACGCACAAAAATACAGATTAAAATCATTTATATTTAGGTTAAATATAAGATATGACTTGTAGTGCATGTTAGCTTGCAAATTATGCCCAAGAACATAATTTATTATGCCATATGTCTTACTAACAAGCAATAATGCCTCTAACCACAGGTCACGTACGAAAAATAATGCCCCGTTTAAGGCATTCCACTCCACTGAAGGTGTGGAGCGGAAAATGAAAATAAATACGGCCCTTTAAAATTTAAATGTTCCAGCGATTTCATTCCGTCAACCCCTTAGATCACACCAAGAGCTAAACTCAGGTGTTTGCAAGTAGTTTTATTTAAAACGGAGAGAGCTGCCTTCAGCCAGTGTTTTCTGTTGTACTGACATGAGAGTCAAGGCTCCGAGCTCTCGGTCTGCGAACTACATCACTAAGCCTCTTTTAAAAGCATTTAAATAAAAACAGTCCAGCGACTGTACACAATGTAAACAGATTATCATTTTAAAGAGCTAAGCGCATATGAGCTGTTTTATGTGGTTTACGGATGAGCTTCGGAGCTGGCGTTTCTTCGTCCGTGTTCACAAAACTACATATTTTAAAGGCATTAAAAAAAAAAAAAAAAAAAAAAAAAAAAAAAAAACACTCCAGCGATTGAACAATAATAGTAGATTAGTGTATTTAAAACGTTAAAATGCTTGCTTATTTGTGCTGCATTTTTGTGGAAACGAATAAGCTAGTAAAGACTGTTTCATAATGGTCTCATCGTTTGAACCACGTTAGTTCAACAAAGTACGGCTGTTGTTAAAGACCTCACCAACTAATAACTTATGCTATTTAACTGATTAGAGTTCTCAAAAAAATGCAACTGTATTGAACATATAATCACTCATTTAATATTTTTTGTTCCCTGTCATTTCGCTGTATTTTCTGTTTGATTTAGCACAGGTTCCCTCTTACGTCATACTCCGAAAGTTCCCTTAGGCATTTGTGCGCATGCGCACTACTCATAAAGGGTGATTTAATAGAGGACGCACAAAAATACAGATTAAAATCATTTATATTTAGGTTAAATATAAGATATGATTTGTAGTGCATGTTAGCTTGCAAATTATGCCCAAGAACATAATTTATTATGCCATATGTCTTACTAACAAGCAATAATGCCTCTAACCACAGGTCACGTACGAAAAATAATGCCCCGTTTAAGGCATTCCTGCACTCCACTGAAGGTGTGGAGCGGAAAATGAAAATAAATACGGCCTTTTAAAAGTTAAATGTTCCAGCGATTTCATTCCGTCAACCCCTTAGATCA
Source organism: Garra rufa (assembly GCF_049309525.1). NCBI lineage: Eukaryota > Metazoa > Chordata > Actinopteri > Cypriniformes > Cyprinidae > Garra > Garra rufa. The sequence goes on from NW_027394287.1 coordinate 89,476, forward strand.
CACCAAGAGCTAAACTCAGGTGTTTGCAAGTAGTTTTATTTAAAACGGAGAGAGCTGCCTTCAGCCAGTGTTTTCTGTTGTACTGACATGAGAGTCAAGGCTCCGAGCTCTCGGTCTGCGAACTACATCACTAAGCCTCTTTTAAAAGCATTTAAATAAAAACAGTCCAGCGACTGTACACAATGTAAACAGATTATCATTTTAAAGAGCTAAGCGCATATGAGCTGTTTTATGTGGTTTACGGATGAGCTTCGGAGCTGGCGTTTCTTCGTCCGTGTTCACAAAACTACATATTTTAAAGGCATTAAAAAAAAAAAAAAACACTCCAGCGATTGAACAATAATAGTAGATTAGTGTATTTAAAACGTTAAAATGCTTGCTTATTTGTGCTGCATTTTTGTGGAAACGAATAAGCTAGTAAAGACTGTTTCATAATGGTCTCATCGTTTGAACCACGTTAGTTCAACAAAGTACGGCTGTTTTTAAAGACCTCACCAACTAATAACTTATGCTATTTAACTGATTAGAGTTCTCAAAAAAAATGCAACTGTATTGAACATATAATCACTCATTTAATATTTTTTGTTCCCTGTCATTTCGCTGTATTTTCTGTTTGATTTAGCACAGGTTCCCTCTTACGTCATACTCCGAAAGTTCCCTTAGGCATTTGTGCGCATGCGCACTACTCATAAAGGGTGATTTAATAGAGGACGCACAAAAATACAGATTAAAATCATTTATATTTAGGTTAAATATAAGATATGATTTGTAGTGCATGTTAGCTTGCAAATTATGCCCAAGAACATAATTTATTATGCCATATGTCTTACTAACAAGCAACAATGCCTCTAAACACAGGTCACGTACGAAAAATAATGCCCCGTTTAAGGCATTCCACTCCACTGAAGGTGTGGAGCGGAAAATGAAAATAAATACGGCCTTTTAAAATTTAAATGTTCCAGCGATTTCATTCCGTCAACCCCTTAGATCACACCAAGAGCTAAACTCAGGTGTTTGCAAGTAGTTTTATTTAAAACGGAGAGAGCTGCCTTCAGCCAGTGTTTTCTGTTGTACTGACATGAGAGTCAAGGCTCCGAGCTCTCGGTCTGCGAACTACATCACTAAGCCTCTTTTAAAAGCATTTAAATAAAAACAGTCCAGCGACTGTACACAATGTAAACAGATTATCATTTTAAAGAGCTAAGCGCATATGAGCTGTTTTATGTGGTTTACGGATGAGCTTCGGAGCTGGCGTTTCTTCGTCCGTGTTCACAAAACTACATATTTTAAAGGCATTAAAAAAAAAAAAAAAAAAAAAAAAAAAACACTCCAGCGATTGAACAATAATAGTAGATTAGTGTATTTAAAACGTTAAAATGCTTGCTTATTTGTGCTGCATTTTTGTGGAAACGAATAAGCTAGTAAAGACTGTTTCATATGGTCTCATCGTTTGAACCACGTTAGTTCAACAAAGTACGGCTGTTGTTAAAGACCTCACCAACTAATAACTTATGCTATTTAACTGATTAGAGTTCTCAAAAAAATGCAACTGTATTGAACATATAATCACTCATTTAATATTTTTTGTTCCCTGTCATTTCGCTGTATTTTCTGTTTGATTTAGCACAGGTTCCCTCTTACGTCATACTCCGAAAGTTCCCTTAGGCATTTGTGCGCATGCGCACTACTCATAAAGGGTGATTTAATAGAGGACGCACAAAAATACAGATTAAAATCATTTATATTTAGGTTAAATATAAGATATGACTTGTAGTGCATGTTAGCTTGCAAATTATGCCCAAGAACATAATTTATTATGCCATATGTCTTACTAACAAGCAATAATGCCTCTAACCACAGGTCACGTACGAAAAATAATGCCCCGTTTAAGGCATTCCACTCCACTGAAGGTGTGGAGCGGAAAATGAAAATAAATACGGCCCTTTAAAATTTAAATGTTCCAGCGATTTCATTCCGTCAACCCCTTAGATCACACCAAGAGCTAAACTCAGGTGTTTGCAAGTAGTTTTATTTAAAACGGAGAGAGCTGCCTTCAGCCAGTGTTTTCTGTTGTACTGACATGAGAGTCAAGGCTCCGAGCTCTCGGTCTGCGAACTACATCACTAAGCCTCTTTTAAAAGCATTTAAATAAAAACAGTCCAGCGACTGTACACAATGTAAACAGATTATCATTTTAAAGAGCTAAGCGCATATGAGCTGTTTTATGTGGTTTACGGATGAGCTTCGGAGCTGGCGTTTCTTCGTCCGTGTTCACAAAACTACATATTTTAAAGGCATTAAAAAAAAAAAAAAAAAAAACACTCCAGCGATTGAACAATAATAGTAGATTAGTGTATTTAAAACGTTAAAATGCTTGCTTATTTGTGCTGCATTTTTGTGGAAACGAATAAGCTAGTAAAGACTGTTTCATAATGGTCTCATCGTTTGAACCACGTTAGTTCAACAAAGTACGGCTGTTGTTAAAGACCTCACCAACTAATAACTTATGCTATTTAACTGATTAGAGTTCTCAAAAAAATGCAACTGTATTGAACATATAATCACTCATTTAATATTTTTTGTTCCCTGTCATTTCGCTGTATTTTCTGTTTGATTTAGCACAGGTTCCCTCTTACGTCATACTCCGAAAGTTCCCTTAGGCATTTGTGCGCATGCGCACTACTCATAAAGGGTGATTTAATAGAGGACGCACAAAAATACAGATTAAAATCATTTATATTTAGGTTAAATATAAGATATGATTTGTAGTGCATGTTAGCTTGCAAATTATGCCCAAGAACATAATTTATTATGCCATATGTCTTACTAACAAGCAACAATGCCTCTAAACACAGGTCACGTACGAAAAATAATGCCCCGTTTAAGGCATTCCACTCCACTGAAGGTGTGGAGCGGAAAATGAAAATAAATACGGCCTTTTAAAATTTAAATGTTCCAGCGATTTCATTCCGTCAACCCCTTAGAACACACAAAGAGCTAAACTCAGGTGTTTGCAAGTAGTTTTATTTAAAACGGAGAGAGCTGCCTTCAGCCAGTGTTTTCTGTTGTACTGACATGAGAGTCAAGGCTCCGAGCTCTCGGTCTGCGAACTACATCACTAAGCCTCTTTTAAAAGCATTTAAATAAAAACAGTCCAGCGACTACACAATGTAAACAGATTATCATTTTAAAGAGCTAAGCGCATATGAGCTGTTTTATGTGGTTTACGGATGAGCTTCGGGGCTGGCGTTTCTTCGTCCGTGTTCACAAAACTACATATTTTAAAGGCATTAAAAAAAAAAAAAAAAAAAAAAAAAAACACTCCAGCGATTGAACAATAATAGTAGATTAGTGTATTTAAAACGTTAAAATGCTTGCTTATTTGTGCTGCATTTTTGTGGAAACGAATAAGCTAGTAAAGACTGTTTCATATGGTCTCATCGTTTGAACCACGTTAGTTCAACAAAGTACGGCTGTTGTTAAAGACCTCACCAACTAATAACTTATGCTATTTAACTGATTAGAGTTCTCAAAAAAATGCAACTGTATTGAACATATAATCACTCATTTAATATTTTTTGTTCCCTGTCATTTCGCTGTATTTTCTGTTTGATTTAGCACAGGTTCCCTCTTACGTCATACTCCGAAAGTTCCCTTAGGCATTTGTGCGCATGCGCACTACTCATAAAGGGTGATTTAATAGAGGACGCACAAAAATACAGATTAAAATCATTTATATTTAGGTTAAATATAAGATATGACTTGTAGTGCATGTTAGCTTGCAAATTATGCCCAAGAACATAATTTATTATGCCATATGTCTTACTAACAAGCAATAATGCCTCTAACCACAGGTCACGTACGAAAAATAATGCCCCGTTTAAGGCATTCCACTCCACTGAAGGTGTGGAGCGGAAAATGAAAATAAATACGGCCCTTTAAAATTTAAATGTTCCAGCGATTTCATTCCGTCAACCCCTTAGATCACACCAAGAGCTAAACTCAGGTGTTTGCAAGTAGTTTTATTTAAAACGGAGAGAGCTGCCTTCAGCCAGTGTTTTCTGTTGTACTGACATGAGAGTCAAGGCTCCGAGCTCTCGGTCTGCGAACTACATCACTAAGCCTCTTTTAAAAGCATTTAAATAAAAACAGTCCAGCGACTGTACACAATGTAAACAGATTATCATTTTAAAGAGCTAAGCGCATATGAGCTGTTTTATGTGGTTTACGGATGAGCTTCGGAGCTGGCGTTTCTTCGTCCGTGTTCACAAAACTACATATTTTAAAGGCATTAAAAAAAAATAAATAAAAAAAATAAAAAAAAATAAAAACACTCCAGTGATTGAACAATAATAGTAGATTAGTGTATTTAAAACGTTAAAATGCTTGCTTATTTGTGCTGCATTTTTGTGGAAACGAATAAGCTAGTAAAGACTGTTTCATATGGTCTCATCGTTTGAACCACGTTAGTTCAACAAAGTACGGCTGTTGTTAAAGACCTCACCAACTAATAACTTATGCTATTTAACTGATTAGAGTTCTCAAAAAAATGCAACTGTATTGAACATATAATCACTCATTTAATATTTTTTGTTCCCTGTCATTTCGCTGTATTTTCTGTTTGATTTAGCACAGGTTCCCTCTTACGTCATACTCCGAAAGTTCCCTTAGGCATTTGTGCGCATGCGCACTACTCATAAAGGGTGATTTAATAGAGGACGCACAAAAATACAGATTAAAATCATTTATATTTAGGTTAAATATAAGATATGACTTGTAGTGCATGTTAGCTTGCAAATTATGCCCAAGAACATAATTTATTATGCCATATGTCTTACTAACAAGCAACAATGCCTCTAAACACAGGTCACGTACGAAAAATAATGCCCCGTTTAAGGCATTCCACTCCACTGAAGGTGTGGAGCGGAAAATGAAAATAAATACGGCCTTTTAAAATTTAAATGTTCCAGCGATTTCATTCCGTCAACCCCTTAGAACACAGCAAGAGCTAAACTCAGGTGTTTGCAAGTAGTTTTATTTAAAACGGAGAGAGCTGCCTTCAGCCAGTGTTTTCTGTTGTACTGACATGAGAGTCAAGGCTCCGACCTCTCGGTCTGCGAACTACATCACTAAGCCTCTTTTAAAAGCATTTAAATAAAAACAGTCCAGCGACTGTACACAATGTAAACAGATTATCATTTTAAAGAGCTAAGCGCATATGAGCTGTTTTATGTGGTTTACGGATGAGCTTCGGGGCTGGCGTTTCTTCGTCCGTGTTCACAAAACTACATATTTTAAAGGCATTTAAAAAAAAAAAAAAAAAAAAAAACACTCCAGCGATTGAACAATAATAGTAGATTAGTGTATTTAAAACGTTAAAATGCTTGCTTATTTGTGCTGCATTTTTGTGGAAACGAATAAGCTAGTAAAGACTGTTTCATATGGTCTCATCGTTTGAACCACGTTAGTTCAACAAAGTACGGCTGTTGTTAAAGACCTCACCAACTAATAACTTATGCTATTTAACTGATTAGAGTTCTCAAAAAAATGCAACTGTATTGAACATATAATCACTCATTTAATATTTTTTGTTCCCTGTCATTTCGCTGTATTTTCTGTTTGATTTAGCACAGGTTCCCTCTTACGTCATACTCCGAAAGTTCCCTTAGGCATTTGTGCGCATGCGCACTACTCATAAAGAGTGATTTAATAGAGGACGCACAAAAATACAGATTAAAATCATTTATATTTAGGTTAAATATAAGATATGACTTGTAGTGCATGTTAGCTTGCAAATTATGCCCAAGAACATAATTTATTATGCCATATGTCTTACTAACAAGCAATAATGCCTCTAACCACAGGTCACGTACGAAAAATAATGCCCCGTTTAAGGCATTCCACTCCACTGAAGGTGTGGAGCGGAAAATGAAAATAAATACGGCCCTTTAAAATTTAAATGTTCCAGCGATTTCATTCCGTCAACCCCTTAGATCACACCAAGAGCTAAACTCAGGTGTTTGCAAGTAGTTTTATTTAAAACGGAGAGAGCTGCCTTCAGCCAGTGTTTTCTGTTGTACTGACATGAGAGTCAAGGCTCCGAGCTCTCGGTCTGCGAACTACATCACTAAGCCTCTTTTAAAAGCATTTAAATAAAAACAGTCCAGCGACTGTACACAATGTAAACAGATTATCATTTTAAAGAGCTAAGCGCATATGAGCTGTTTTATGTGGTTTACGGATGAGCTTCGGAGCTGGCGTTTCTTCGTCCGTGTTCACAAAACTACATATTTTAAAGGCATTAAAAAAAAAAAAAAAAAAAAAAAAAAAAAAAAAAACACTCCAGCGATTGAACAATAATAGTAGATTAGTGTATTTAAAACGTTAAAATGCTTGCTTATTTGTGCTGCATTTTTGTGGAAACGAATAAGCTAGTAAAGACTGTTTCATAATGGTCTCATCGTTTGAACCACGTTAGTTCAACAAAGTACGGCTGTTGTTAAAGACCTCACCAACTAATAACTTATGCTATTTAACTGATTAGAGTTCTCAAAAAAATGCAACTGTATTGAACATATAATCACTCATTTAATATTTTTTGTTCCCTGTCATTTCGCTGTATTTTCTGTTTGATTTAGCACAGGTTCCCTCTTACGTCATACTCCGAAAGTTCCCTTAGGCATTTGTGCGCATGCGCACTACTCATAAAGGGTGATTTAATAGAGGACGCACAAAAATACAGATTAAAATCATTTATATTTAGGTTAAATATAAGATATGACTTGTAGTGCATGTTAGCTTGCAAATTATGCCCAAGAACATAATTTATTATGCCATATGTCTTACTAACAAGCAATAATGCCTCTAACCACAGGTCACGTACGAAAAATAATGCCCCGTTTAAGGCATTCCACTCCACTGAAGGTGTGGAGCGGAAAATGAAAATAAATACGGCCCTTTAAAATTTAAATGTTCCAGCGATTTCATTCCGTCAACCCCTTAGATCACACCAAGAGCTAAACTCAGGTGTTTGCAAGTAGTTTTATTTAAAACGGAGAGAGCTGCCTTCAGCCAGTGTTTTCTGTTGTACTGACATGAGAGTCAAGGCTCCGAGCTCTCGGTCTGCGAACTACATCACTAAGCCTCTTTTAAAAGCATTTAAATAAAAACAGTCCAGCGACTGTACACAATGTAAACAGATTATCATTTTAAAGAGCTAAGCGCATATGAGCTGTTTTATGTGGTTTACGGATGAGCTTCGGAGCTGGCGTTTCTTCGTCCGTGTTCACAAAACTACATATTTTAAAGGCATTAAAAAAAAAAAAAAAAAAACACTCCAGCGATTGAACAATAATAGTAGATTAGTGTATTTAAAACGTTAAAATGCTTGCTTATTTGTGCTGCATTTTTGTGGAAACGAATAAGCTAGTAAAGACTGTTTCATAATGGTCTCATCGTTTGAACCACGTTAGTTCAACAAAGTACGGCTTTTGTTAAAGACCTCACCAACTAATAACTTATGCTATTTAACTGATTAGAGTTCTCAAAAAAATGCAACTGTATTGAACATATAATCACTCATTTAATATTTTTTGTTCCCTGTCATTTCGCTGTATTTTCTGTTTGATTTAGCACAGGTTCCCTCTTACGTCATACTCCGAAAGTTCCCTTAGGCATTTGTGCGCATGCGCACTACTCATAAAGGGTGATTTAATAGAGGACGCACAAAAATACAGATTAAAATCATTTATATTTAGGTTAAATATAAGATATGATTTGTAGTGCATGTTAGCTTGCAAATTATGCCCAAGAACATAATTTATTATGCCATATGTCTTACTAACAAGCAACAATGCCTCTAAACACAGGTCACGTACGAAAAATAATGCCCCGTTTAAGGCATTCCACTCCACTGAAGGTGTGGAGCGGAAAATGAAAATAAATACGGCCTTTTAAAATTTAAATGTTCCAGCGATTTCATTCCGTCAACCCCTTAGAACACACCAAGAGCTAAACTCAGGTGTTTGCAAGTAGTTTTATTTAAAACGGAGAGAGCTGCCTTCAGCCAGTGTTTTCTGTTGTACTGACATGAGAGTCAAGGCTCCGAGCTCTCGGTCTGCGAACTACATCACTAAGCCTCTTTTAAAAGCATTTAAATAAAAACAGTCCAGCGACTACACAATGTAAACAGATTATCATTTTAAAGAGCTAAGCGCATATGAGCTGTTTTATGTGGTTTACGGATGAGCTTCGGGGCTGGCGTTTCTTCGTCCGTGTTCACAAAACTACATATTTTAAAGGCATTAAAAAAAAAAAAAAAAAAAACACTCCAGCGATTGAACAATAATAGTAGATTAGTGTATTTAAAACGTTAAAATGCTTGCTTATTTGTGCTGCATTTTTGTGGAAACGAATAAGCTAGTAAAGACTGTTTCATATGGTCTCATCGTTTGAACCACGTTAGTTCAACAAAGTACGGCTGTTGTTAAAGACCTCACCAACTAATAACTTATGCTATTTAACTGATTAGAGTTCTCAAAAAAATGCAACTGTATTGAACATATAATCACTCATTTAATATTTTTTGTTCCCTGTCATTTCGCTGTATTTTCTGTTTGATTTAGCACAGGTTTCCTCTTACGTCATACTCCGAAAGTTCCCTTAGGCATTTGTGCGCATGCGCACTACTCATAAAGGGTGATTTAATAGAGGACGCACAAAAATACAGATTAAAATCATTTATATTTAGGTTAAATATAAGATATGACTTGTAGTGCATGTTAGCTTGCAAATTATGCCCAAGAACATAATTTATTATGCCATATGTCTTACTAACAAGCAATAATGCCTCTAACCACAGGTCACGTACGAAAAATAATGCCCCGTTTAAGGCATTCCACTCCACTGAAGGTGTGGAGCGGAAAATGAAAATAAATACGGCCCTTTAAAATTTAAATGTTCCAGCGATTTCATTCCGTCAACCCCTTAGATCACACCAAGAGCTAAACTCAGGTGTTTGCAAGTAGTTTTATTTAAAACGGAGAGAGCTGCCTTCAGCCAGTGTTTTCTGTTGTACTGACATGAGAGTCAAGGCTCCGAGCTCTCGGTCTGCGAACTACATCACTAAGCCTCTTTTAAAAGCATTTAAATAAAAACAGTCCAGCGACTGTACACAATGTAAACAGATTATCATTTTAAAGAGCTAAGCGCATATGAGCTGTTTTATGTGGTTTACGGATGAGCTTCGGAGCTGGCGTTTCTTCGTCCGTGTTCACAAAACTACATATTTTAAAGGCATTAAAAAAAAAAAAAAAAAAACACTCCAGCGATTGAACAATAATAGTAGATTAGTGTATTTAAAACGTTAAAATGCTTGCTTATTTGTGCTGCATTTTTGTGGAAACGAATAAGCTAGTAAAGACTGTTTCATAATGGTCTCATCGTTTGAACCACGTTAGTTCAACAAAGTACGGCTGTTGTTAAAGACCTCACCAACTAATAACTTATGCTATTTAACTGATTAGAGTTCTCAAAAAATGCAACTGTATTGAACATATAATCACTCATTTAATATTTTTTGTTCCCTGTCATTTCGCTGTATTTTCTGTTTGATTTAGCACAGGTTCCCTCTTACGTCATACTCCGAAAGTTCCCTTAGGCATTTGTGCGCATGCGCACTACTCATAAAGGGTGATTTAATAGAGGACGCACAAAAATACAGATTAAAATCATTTATATTTAGGTTAAATATAAGATATGACTTGTAGTGCATGTTAGCTTGCAAATTATGCCCAAGAACATAATTTATTATGCCATATGTCTTACTAACAAGCAACAATGCCTCTAACCACAGGTCACGTACGAAAAATAATGCCCCGTTCAAGGCATTCCACTCCACTGAAGGTGTGGAGCGGAAAATGAAAATAAATACGGCCTTTTAAAATTTAAATGTTCCAGCGATTTCATTCCGTCAACCCCTTAGATCACACCAAGAGCTAAACTCAGGTGTTTGCAAGTAGTTTTATTTAAAACGGAGAGAGCTGCCTTCAGCCAGTGTTTTCTGTTGTACTGACATGAGAGTCAAGGCTCCGAGCTCTCGGTCTGCGAACTACATCACTAAGCCTCTTTTAAAAGCATTTAAATAAAAACAGTCCAGCGACTGTACACAATGTAAACAGATTATCATTTTAAAGAGCTAAGCGCATATGAGCTGTTTTATGTGGTTTACGGATGAGCTTCGGAGCTGGCGTTTCTTCGTCCGTGTTCACAAAACTACATATTTTAAAGGCATTAAAAAAAAAAAAAAAAAAAACACTCCAGCGATTGAACAATAATAGTAGATTAGTGTATTTAAAACGTTAAAATGCTTGCTTATTTGTGCTGCATTTTTGTGGAAACGAATAAGCTAGTAAAGACTGTTTCATAATGGTCTCATCGTTTGAACCACGTTAGTTCAACAAAGTACGGCTGTTGTTAAAGACCTCACCAACTAATAACTTATGCTATTTAACTGATTAGAGTTCTCAAAAAAATGCAACTGTATTGAACATATAATCACTCATTTAATATTTTTTGTTCCCTGTCATTTCGCTGTATTTCCTGTTTGATTTAGCACAGGTTCCCTCTTACGTCATACTCCGAAAGTTCCCTTAGGCATTTGTGCGCATGCGCACTACTCATAAAGGGTGATTTAATAGAGGACGCACAAAAATACAGATTAAAATCATTTATATTTAGGTTAAATATAAGATATGACTTGTAGTGCATGTTAGCTTGCAAATTATGCCCAAGAACATAATTTATTATGCCATATGTCTTACTAACAAGCAACAATGCCTCTAACCACAGGTCACGTACGAAAAATAATGCCCCGTTTAAGGCATTCCACTCCACTGAAGGTGTGGAGCGGAAAATGAAAATAAATACGGCCTTTTAAAATTTAAATGTTCCAGCGATTTCATTCCGTCAACCCCTTAGAACACACCAAGAGCTAAACTCAGGTGTTTGCAAGTAGTTTTATTTAAAACGGAGAGAGCTGCCTTCAGCCAGTGTTTTCTGTTGTACTGACATGAGAGTCAAGGCTCCGAGCTCTCGGTCTGCGAACTACATCACTAAGCCTCTTTTAAAAGCATTTAAATAAAAACAGTCCAGCGACTGTACACAATGTAAACAGATTATCATTTTAAAGAGCTAAGCGCATATGAGCTGTTTTATGTGGTTTACGGATGAGCTTCGGGGCTGGCGTTTCTTCGTCCGTGTTCACAAAACTACATATTTTAAAGGCATTAAAAAAAAAAAAAAACACGTCAGCGATTGAACAATAATAGTAGATTAGTGTATTTAAAACGTTAAAATGCTTGCTTATTTGTGCTGCATTTTTGTGGAAACGAATAAGCTAGTAAAGACTGTTTCATATGGTCTCATCGTTTGAACCACGTTAGTTCAACAAAGTACGGCTGTTGTTAAAGACCTCACCAACTAATAACTTATGCTATTTAACTGATTAGAGTTCTCAAAAAAATGCAACTGTATTGAACATATAATCACTCATTTAATATTTTTTGTTCCCTGTCATTTCGCTGTATTTTCTGTTTGATTTAGCACAGGTTCCCTCTTACGTCATACTCCGAAAGTTCCCTTAGGCATTTGTGCGCATGCGCACTACTCATAAAGGGTGATTTAATAGAGGACGCACAAAAATACAGATTAAAATCATTTATATTTAGGTTAAATATAAGATATGACTTGTAGTGCATGTTAGCTTGCAAATTATGCCCAAGAACATAATTTATTATGCCATATGTCTTACTAACAAGCAACAATGCCTCTAACCACAGGTCACGTACGAAAAATAATGCCCCGTTTAAGGCATTCCACTCCACTGAAGGTGTGGAGCGGAAAATGAAAATAAATACGGCCTTTTAAAATTTAAATGTTCCAGCGATTTCATTCCGTCAACCCCTTAGAACACACCAAGAGCTAAACTCAGGTGTTTGCAAGTAGTTTTATTTAAAACGGAGAGAGCTGCCTTCAGCCAGTGTTTTCTGCTGTACTGACATGAGAGTCAAGCCTCCGAGCTCTCGGTCTGCGAACTACATCACTAAGCCTCTTTTAAAAGCATTTAAATAAAAACAGTCCAGCGACTGTACACAATGTAAACAGATTATCATTTTAAAGAGCTAAGCGCATATGAGCTGTTTTATGTGGTTTACGGATGAGCTTCGGGGCTGGCGTTTCTTCGTCCGTGTTCACAAAACTACATATTTTAAAGGCATTAAAAAAAAAATAAAAAAATAAAAAAAAAACACTCCAGCGATTGAACAATAATAGTAGATTAGTGTATTTAAAACGTTAAAATGCTTGCTTATTTGTGCTGCATTTTTGTGGAAACGAATAAGCTAGTAAAGACTGTTTCATATGGTCTCATCGTTTGAACCACGTTAGTTCAACAAAGTACGGCTGTTGTTAAAGACCTCACCAACTAATAACTTATGCTATTTAACTGATTAGAGTTCTCAAAAAAATGCAACTGTATTGAACATATAATCACTCATGTAATATTTTTTGTTCCCTGTCATTTCGCTGTATTTTCTGTTTGATTTAGCACAGGTTCCCTCTTACGTCATACTCCGAAAGTTCCCTTAGGCATTTGTGCGCATGCGCACTACTCATAAAGGGTGATTTAATAGAGGACGCACAAAAATACAGATTAAAATCATTTATATTTAGGTTAAATATAAGATATGACTTGTAGTGCATGTTAGCTTGCAAATTATGCCCAAGAACATAATTTATTATGCCATATGTCTTACTAACAAGCAACAATGCCTCTAACCACAGGTCACGTACGAAAAATAATGCCCCGTTTAAGGCATTCCACTCCACTGAAGGTGTGGAGCGGAAAATGAAAATAAATACGGCCTTTTAAAATTTAAATGTTCCAGCGATTTCATTCCGTCAACCCCTTAGAACACACCAAGAGCTAAACTCAGGTGTTTGCAAGTAGTTTTATTTAAAACGGAGAGAGCTGCCTTCAGCCAGTGTTTTCTGCTGTACTGACATGAGAGTCAAGGCTCCGAGCTCTCGGTCTGCGAACTACATCACTAAGCCTCTTTTAAAAGCATTTAAATAAAAACAGTCCAGCGACTGTACACAATGTAAACAGATTGTCATTTTAAAGAGCTAAGCGCATATGAGCTGTTTTATGTGGTTTACGGATGAGCTTCGGGGCTGGCGTTTCTTCGTCCGTGTTCACAAAACTACATATTTTAAAGGCATTAAAAAAAAAAAAAAAAACACGCCAGCGATTGAACAATAATAGTAGATTAGTGTATTTAAAACGTTAAAATGCTTGCTTATTTGTGCTGCATTTTTGTGGAAACGAATAAGCTAGTAAAGACTGTTTCATATGGTCTCATCGTTTGAACCACGTTAGTTCAACAAAGTACGGCTGTTGTTAAAGACCTCACCAACTAATAACTTATGCTATTTAACTGATTAGAGTTCTCAAAAAAATGCAACTGTATTGAACATATAATCACTCATTTAATATTTTTTGTTCCCTGTCATTTCGCTGTATTTTCTGTTTGATTTAGCACAGGTTCCCTCTTACGTCATACTCCGAAAGTTCCCTTAGGCATTTGTGCGCATGCGCACTACTCATAAAGGGTGATTTAATAGAGGACGCACAAAAATACAGATTAAAATCATTTATATTTAGGTTAAATATAAGATATGACTTGTAGTGCATGTTAGCTTGCAAATTATGCCCAAGAACATAATTTATTATGCCATATGTCTTACTAACAAGCAACAATGCCTCTAACCACAGGTCACGTACGAAAAATAATGCCCCGTTTAAGGCATTCCACTCCACTGAAGGTGTGGAGCGGAAAATGAAAATAAATACGGCCTTTTAAAATTTAAATGTTCCAGCGATTTCATTCCGTCAACCCCTTAGAACACACCAAGAGCTAAACTCAGGTGTTTGCAAGTAGTTTTATTTAAAACGGAGAGAGCTGCCTTCAGCCAGTGTTTTCTGTTGTACTGACATGAGAGTCAAGGCTCCGAGCTCTCGGTCTGCGAACTACATCACTAAGCCTCTTTTAAAAGCATTTAAATAAAAACAGTCCAGCGACTGTACACAATGTAAACAGATTATCATTTTAAAGAGCTAAGCGCATATGAGCTGTTTTATGTGGTTTACGGATGAGCTTCGGGGCTGGCGTTTCTTCGTCCGTGTTCACAAAACTACATATTTTAAAGGCATTAAAAAAAAAAAAAAAAAAAAAAAAAAAAACACTCCAGCGATTGAACAATAATAGTAGATTAGTGTATTTAAAACGTTAAAATGCTTGCTTATTTGTGCTGCATTTTTGTGGAAACGAATAAGCTAGTAAAGACTGTTTCATAATGGTCTCATCGTTTGAACCACGTTAGTTCAACAAAGTACGGCTGTTGTTAAAGACCTCACCAACTAATAACTTATGCTATTTAACTGATTAGAGTTCTCAAAAAAATGCAACTGTATTGAACATATAATCACTCATTTAATATTTTTTGTTCCCTGTCATTTCGCTGTATTTTCTGTTTGATTTAGCACAGGTTCCCTCTTACGTCATACTCCGAAAGTTCCCTTAGGCATTTGTGCGCATGCGCACTACTCATAAAGGGTGATTTAATAGAGGACGCACAAAAATACAGATTAAAATCATTTATATTTAGGTTAAATATAAGATATGATTTGTAGTGCATGTTAGCTTGCAAATTATGCCCAAGAACATAATTTATTATGCCATATGTCTTACTAACAAGCAACAATGCCTCTAAACACAGGTCACGTACGAAAAATAATGCCCCGTTTAAGGCATTCCACTCCACTGAAGGTGTGGAGCGGAAAATGAAAATAAATACGGCCTTTTAAAATTTAAATGTTCCAGCGATTTCATTCCGTCAACCCCTTAGAACACACCAAGAGCTAAACTCAGGTGTTTGCAAGTAGTTTTATTTAAAACGGAGAGAGCTGCCTTCAGCCAGTGTTTTCTGTTGTACTGACATGAGAGTCAAGGCTCCGAGCTCTCGGTCTGCGAACTACATCACTAAGCCTCTTTTAAAAGCATTTAAATAAAAACAGTCCAGCGACTGTACACAATGTAAACAGATTATCATTTTAAAGAGCTAAGCGCATATGAGCTGTTTTATGTGGTTTACGGATGAGCTTCGGGGCTGGCGTTTCTTCGTCCGTGTTCACAAAACTACATATTTTAAAGGCATTAAAAAAAAAAAAAAAACACGCCAGCGATTGAACAATAATAGTAGATTAGTGTATTTAAAACGTTAAAATGCTTGCTTATTTGTGCTGCATTTTTGTGGAAACGAATAAGCTAGTAAAGACTGTTTCATATGGTCTCATCGTTTGAACCACGTTAGTTCAACAAAGTACGGCTGTTGTTAAAGACCTCACCAACTAATAACTTATGCTATTTAACTGATTAGAGTTCTCAAAAAAATGCAACTGTATTGAACATATAATCACTCATTTAATATTTTTTGTTCCCTGTCATTTCGCTGTATTTTCTGTTTGATTTAGCACAGGTTCCCTCTTACGTCATACTCCGAAAGTTCCCTTAGGCATTTGTGCGCATGCGCACTACTCATAAAGGGTGATTTAATAGAGGACGCACAAAAATACAGATTAAAATCATTTATATTTAGGTTAAATATAAGATATGACTTGTAGTGCATGTTAGCTTGCAAATTATGCCCAAGAACATAATTTATTATGCCATATGTCTTACTAACAAGCAACAATGCCTCTAACCACAGGTCACGTACGAAAAATAATGCCCCGTTTAAGGCATTCCACTCCACTGAAGGGGTGGAGTGAAAAATGAAAATAAATACGGCCTTTTAAAATTTAAATGTTCCAGCGATTTCATTCCGTCAACCCCTTAGAACACACCAAGAGCTAAACTCAGGTGTTTGCAAGTAGTTTTATTTAAAACGGAGAGAGCTGCCTTCAGCCAGTGTTTTCTGTTGTACTGACATGAGAGTCAAGGCTCCGAGCTCTCGGTCTGCGAACTACATCACTAAGCCTCTTTTAAAAGCATTTAAATAAAAACAGTCCAGCGACTGTACACAATGTAAACAGATTATCATTTTAAAGAGCTAAGCGCATATGAGCTGTTTTATGTGGTTTACGGATGAGCTTCGGGGCTGGCGTTTCTTCGTCCGTGTTCACAAAACTACATATTTTAAAGGCATTAAAAAAAAAAAAAAAAAACACGCCAGCGATTGAACAATAATAGTAGATTAGTGTATTTAAAACGTTAAAATGCTTGCTTATTTGTGCTGCATTTTTGTGGAAACGAATAAGCTAGTAAAGACTGTTTCATATGGTCTCATGTTTGAACCACGTTAGTTCAACAAAGTACGGCTGTTGTTAAAGACCTCACCAACTAATAACTTATGCTATTTAACTGATTAGAGTTCTCAAAAAAATGCAACTGTATTGAACATATAATCACTCATTTAATATTTTTTGTTCCCTGTCATTTCGCTGTATTTTCTGTTTGATTTAGCACAGGTTCCCTCTTACGTCATACTCCGAAAGTTCCCTTAGGCATTTGTGCGCATGCGCACTACTCATAAAGGGTGATTTAATAGAGGACGCACAAAAATACAGATTAAAATCATTTATATTTAGGTTAAATATAAGATATGATTTGTAGTGCATGTTAGCTTGCAAATTATGCCCAAGAACATAATTTATTATGCCATATGTCTTACTAACAAGCAACAATGCCTCTAAACACAGGTCACGTACGAAAAATAATGCCCCGTTTAAGGCATTCCACTCCACTGAAGGTGTGGAGCGGAAAATGAAAATAAATACGGCCTTTTAAAATTTAAATGTTCCAGCGATTTCATTCCGTCAACCCCTTAGATCACACCAAGAGCTAAACTCAGGTGTTTGCAAGTAGTTTTATTTAAAACGGAGAGAGCTGCCTTCAGCCAGTGTTTTCTGTTGTACTGACATGAGAGTCAAGGCTCCGAGCTCTCGGTCTGCGAACTACATCACTAAGCCTCTTTTAAAAGCATTTAAATAAAAACAGTCCAGCGACTGTACACAATGTAAACAGATTATCATTTTAAAGAGCTAAGCGCATATGAGCTGTTTTATGTGGTTTACGGATGAGCTTCGGAGCTGGCGTTTCTTCGTCCGTGTTCACAAAACTACATATTTTAAAGGCATTAAAAAAAAAAAAAAAACACTCCAGCGATTGAACAATAATAGTAGATTAGTGTATTTAAAACGTTAAAATGCTTGCTTATTTGTGCTGCATTTTTGTGGAAACGAATAAGCTAGTAAAGACTGTTTCATAATGGTCTCATCGTTTGAACCACGTTAGTTCAACAAAGTACGGCTGTTGTTAAAGACCTCACCAACTAATAACTTATGCTAGAGTTCTCAAAAAAATGCAACTGTATTGAACATATAATCACTCATTTAATATTTTTTGTTCCCTGTCATTTCGCTGTATTTTCTGTTTGATTTAGCACAGGTTCCCTCTTACGTCATACTCCGAAAGTTCCCTTAGGCATTTGTGCGCATGCGCACTACTCATAAAGGGTGATTTAATAGAGGACGCACAAAAATACAGATTAAAATCATTTATATTTAGGTTAAATATAAGATATGACTTGTAGTGCATGTTAGCTTGCAAATTATGCCCAAGAACATAATTTATTATGCCATATGTCTTACTAACAAGCAACAATGCCTCTAAACACAGGTCACGTACGAAAAATAATGCCCCGTTCAAGGCATTCCACTCCACTGAAGGTGTGGAGCGGAAAATGAAAATAAATACGGCCTTTTAAAATTTAAATGTTCCAGCGATTTCATTCCGTCAACCCCTTAGAACACACCAAGAGCTAAACTCAGGTGTTTGCAAGTAGTTTTATTTAAAACGGAGAGAGCTGCCTTCAGCCAGTGTTTTCTGTTGTACTGACATGAGAGTCAAGGCTCCGAGCTCTCGGTCTGCGAACTACATCACTAAGCCTCTTTTAAAAGCATTTAAATAAAAACAGTCCAGCGACTGTACACAATGTAAACAGATTATCATTTTAAAGAGCTAAGCGCATATGAGCTGTTTTATGTGGTTTACGGATGAGCTTCGGGGCTGGCGTTTCTTCGTCCGTGTTCACAAAACTACATATTTTAAAGGCATTAAAAAAAACAAACAACAAAAAAAAAAAACACTCCAGCGATTGAACAATAATAGTAGATTAGTGTATTTAAAACGTTAAAATGCTTGCTTATTTGTGCTGCATTTTTGTGGAAACGAATAAGCTAGTAAAGACTGTTTCATATGGTCTCATCGTTTGAACCACGTTAGTTCAACAAAGTACGGCTGTTGTTAAAGACCTCACCAACTAATAACTTATGCTATTTAACTGATTAGAGTTCTCAAAAAAATGCAACTGTATTGAACATATAATCACTCATTTAATATTTTTTGTTCCCTGTCATTTCGCTGTATTTCCTGTTTGATTTAGCACAGGTTCCCTCTTACGTCATACTCCGAAAGTTCCCTTAGGCATTTGTGCGCATGCGCACTACTCATAAAGGGTGATTTAATAGAGGACGCACAAAAATACAGATTAAAATCATTTATATTTAGGTTAAATATAAGATATGACTTGTAGTGCATGTTAGCTTGCAAATTATGCCCAAGAACATAATTTATTATGCCATATGTCTTACTAACAAGCAATAATGCCTCTAACCACAGGTCACGTACGAAAAATAATGCCCCGTTTAAGGCATTCCACTCCACTGAAGGTGTGGAGCGGAAAATGAAAATAAATACGGCCCTTTAAAATTTAAATGTTCCAGCGATTTCATTCCGTCAACCCCTTAGATCACACCAAGAGCTAAACTCAGGTGTTTGCAAGTAGTTTTATTTAAAACGGAGAGAGCTGCCTTCAGCCAGTGTTTTCTGTTGTACTGACATGAGAGTCAAGGCTCCGAGCTCTCGGTCTGCGAACTACATCACTAAGCCTCTTTTAAAAGCATTTAAATAAAAACAGTCCAGCGACTGTACACAATGTAAACAGATTATCATTTTAAAGAGCTAAGCGCATATGAGCTGTTTTATGTGGTTTACGGATGAGCTTCGGAGCTGGCGTTTCTTCGTCCGTGTTCACAAAACTACATATTTTAAAGGCATTAAAAAAAAAAAAAAAAAACACTCCAGCGATTGAACAATAATAGTAGATTAGTGTATTGAAAACGTTAAAATGCTTGCTTATTTGTGCTGCATTTTTGTGGAAACGAATTAGCTAGTAAATACTGTTTCATGTATATGGTCTCATCGTTTGAACCACATAGTTCAACAAAGTACGGCCGTTTTTAATGACCTCACCAACTAATAACTTATGCTATTCAACTGATTAGAGTTCTCAAAAAAATGCAACTGTATTGAACATATAATCACTCATTTAATGTTTTTTATTCCCTGTCATTTCGCTGTATTTTCTGTTTGATTTAGCACAGGTTCCCTCTTACGTCATACTCGGAAAGTTCCCTTAGGCATTTGTGCGCATGCGCACTACTCATAAATGGTGCTTTATAGAGGACGCACAAAAATACTGAATAAAATCATTTATATTTAGGTTAAACGGAGGATATAGCTTGTACTGCATTATAGTGTAGCCAGTAACACCTAGTGTACAATAGATACTCTACTTCCCTTGTGTATCAATATGAATGATAGGACACACAGTAACAGGCCAGATCACCAGATTCGCTATGGAGGGCAAAAATTAGGCAATTAAATCAACACAAGGACCAGACAGACCAAGAGAATGACTTTACCAATGTAACTTTTTACTTTAAATTGAAATGAGTAAAATAATGGAATGTAATGACAGCAAAATGAATAAATAAAATAAAATACAATAATGAGTTCTTCTTTTTTCCTCCAGGAAAGTATGCTTTTTTTGGGGGTTATTTTCCAAACATCTATTTATGATGTATTTGTTCACTGGACTATTTATTTTGATATGTATAATATTACTTATATTTCAATTTATTTTACTTTAATACTGGTATATTTTAACTTCTGCTAGGTGGTTTCCTTTGAGGTTTAAATTGTTTCTTTGAATAAACCTGACTCAAAACAAAACCCACAATATGAAACAGCTGTAACAATCAGATTTGTATAACAAAAAAAAAAAAAACACTTGACTGTAAAAACTTACAGTAATTCAATGTAAACAATTTTAGTCCATGAAATGAGTGAGTGTCAGTGTGTGTGTATATGCAAATGTAACGAAAGTGCCTTGAAATCGAATGAATCCAACGAATGTAAAGTCTCTTGGTGCAGTAATGGTAGTGCATTTCTTGTGGTGTAATGTCCAACCAGGCACGGACAACTCTTTATAGAACTTAGTGGTAGAGTAACGGATGAGAAATACCACACAATAGATGAATCCCGTTGGTAACAGCAATTAAGGCACAGATCACAATGTAGAACAGAAATCCCTCTCGTCTCTGCCTACGGTTCCGGGTGGCTCGCCATCTCAGATCACAGTTTCAACCTCACAAAAAAAACTTGACCTGTTTACACAAACAGGATCACAAATATTTCAGACAATTTATATGACTGTATTACCCTCACAGCTCAAGAAAATGACATTTAAACACCAACAGTGATTATAAAAATACAATCTGAGCACTTTTGTCACTTAATGTGCAATTATAACATTCACATGTGTGATAATAATGCAGAGCTAGTAAGCATTTCATCACATACACCAGTACATTCTTAAGTGCATAGTATATTAACACACAACCTTTAACAGTAACTACATATACACTCACATAAACACATTAGAATGCCAATATAACACATTGACTCAAAATTACAACAAATTAAACATTGTTTGGTTTAAAACTCACCAAATCCGGGTGATATCAATATCAAATTATAAACCGCATCTGGAGATACAGGCCTCACGATCCACTAGCATCCGCTTCAATCATCAAACATCACACTTTTAATCTCTCTTCTGACACCCGCGATTTTCTAGCGTGTTTCTCTTCTCTCGCTATGCGTCTCATCACAGTGACATCACACAGAGCGCCGACCATATGACAAAACATTATGCTTTCTTTTTAGTTAAAAATTATTATTTTTTTAGTTTTCACTTTTCAGAATAGCCTTTTTTAGACTATTTTTAAAAGAAATTAATATTCTTTTGTGAAAATAAATTCATACTAATTTATAGTTAATTTCCTCTAACCAGCTCAATCCTAATATGGGTTACATTAGCTTGCAAATTATACCCAAGAACATAATTTATTAAGCCATATGTCTTACTAACAAGAAACAATGCCTCTAACCACAGGTCACGTACGAAAAATAATGCCCCGTTAAAGCCATTCAAAAATGAAAATAAATACGGCCTTTTAAAATTTAAATGTTCCAGCGATTTCATTCCATCAACCCCTTAGAACACACCAAGAGCTAATTTCAGGTGTTTGCGAGTAGTTTTATTTAAAACGGAGAGAGCTGACTTCAGCCAGTGTTTTCTGTTGTACTGACATGAGAGTCAAGGCTCCGAGCTCTCGGTCTGCGAACTACATCACTGAGCCTCTTTTAAAAGCATTTAAATAAAAACACTCCAGCGACTGTACGCAATGTAAACATAATATCATTTTAAAGAGCTATATTAAGCGCATATGAGCTGTTTTATATGGTTTACTGATGAGCTTCAGGGCTGGCGTTTCTTCGTCCGTGTTCACAAAACTACATATTTTAAAGGCATTAACCCTTTAGGCGCCAGGGTTTTTTTTGAAAAATGCTGGATTTTGACATCAAGATTTCAAAAGCTTGTGGCTTGAAAGGGCTTAAAGATAGAGATCTACTGTAAAATAGAAAAATGTTGGGCATCACCAAAAGTTGATGTGGGGTGTAAATATTCTCATCTAATTTGCATATTATGACGTCATCATGGGGGCGGCATTATTGAAATTCATAATATTCAGGAAATAGTAGATATTGAATTGATGTTTTTTTAGTTTTTTGTCTTTTTATCCACATTACAAATGATCAGAAAAGAGAAAACCAACAATAAAACAGGAAAAATTACTCAATTATTACTATATTACTATACTATATAGTAAAATGCACGTGAACAGTAGCCTAATGTTTGATTAGTTCATCAGTAATACTCAGGAAATAATAGATATTGAATGGATGTTTGAACTTATTTGCACATTTTTTGTCTTTTATCCTCATTCCAAATTATCAGAAAAGAGGATACCAACAATATAACAGGAAAAAGTACTAAATTATTACTAATCTATACAGTAAAATGCATGTGAACAGTAGCCAACTGTTTGATCAGTTCATAATAATATTCAGGAAATAATAAATATTGAATGGATGTTTGAAGTTATTTGCTCATTTTTTTGTCTTTTATCCTTATTTCAAATAATCAGAAAGAGGAAACCAACAATAAAACAGGAAAAAGTACTAAATTATTACTATATTACTATTCGATGTAGTAATAAAATGCATGTGAACAGTAGCCTGTTTGATCATTTCACAAGTAATATTCAGGAAATAAAAGATAATAAATGGATGTTTGAACTTATTTGCATGTTTTTATTTTTTTTATCCTCATTCCAAATGATCAAAAAAGAGAACACTAACTATAAAACAAAAATATTACATATTACACTACTATATAGTAGTAAAATGATCAAATGGATGAGAATAGAGGAAACCAACAATAAAACAGAAGAAATTACTAAATTATTAGAATATTACTATACCCCTGTGTACACTATGACCACATTCACCCCTGCCACCCCCATTCCTTTTGGGCAAAGGGACGAAATGATCGCTGGTTATGCTTTGTAAACACTTTCTCGTGGTGCGCGGCGGCACCACTGCGAGGCAAAGATGTACCGGGAGACGCGCGTCTATTAGACGGCCGATCGTCACTTCCAAAAGGCAAACATTCCCCTTCAGAGTGAGAATCGGCAAATAACATTTGCAACATTTGTTTGTGCTTTATTTGTTTGTGCTTCATGAACAATCTCGTCTTACACAGCAGCACAACTGCTCCGCAAAGATGTACCGTGAGATGCGCGTCCATTAGACGGCCGATCGTCATTTCCAAAAGACAAATATTCCCCTTTAGAGTCACAATCAGCAAATAACATTTGCAACCCATCTTCACGGTACAACTTTTTATCAGCCGTTTGGTGCTTTTCTCCTCACAAATCTGACAATTTACTCTATTTACGCTATGAACTGTACTGCTTCCGCATCAATGAAGATCGCTCACTTTCTCTATGATTTCTTCCAATACTTTGAACAGGAACAAGACGTAATTTTGGTCTAGAATCGAAGTACTACATGTCTGCCATCTAGTGGTTAGGAATACAAATGAGAAATTACACCGTATTAGGAACTACAGTCTATTTCAATGGGTATGACGTCTTGTCGCAATTCTGCGACTTTGGCGCTTAGAGGGTTAAAACAAATAAAAAATAAAAACACTCCAGCGATTGAACAGTACTAGTAGATTAGTGTATTGAAAACGTTAAAATGCTTGCTTATTTGTGCTGCAATTTTGTGGAAACGAATTAGCTAGTAAAGACTGTTTCATGAATATGGTCTCATCGTTTGAACCACATAGTTCAACAAAGTACGGCCGTTTTTAATGACCTCACCAACTAATAACTTATGCTATTTAACTGATTAGAGTTCTCAAAAAAAATGCAACTGTATTGAACATATAATCACTCATTTAATATTTTTTGTTCCCTGTCATTTCGCTGTATTTTCTGTTTGATTTAGCACAGGTTCCCTCTTACGTCATACTCCGAAAGTTCCCTTAGGCATTTGTGCGCATGCGCACTACTCATAAATGGTGCTTTATAGAGGACGCACAAAAATACTGAATAAAATCATTTATATTTAGGTTAAACGTAGGATATTGCTTGTACTGCATGTTAGCTTGCACATTATACCCAAGAACATAATTTATTAAGCCATATGTCTTACTAACACGAAACAATGCCACAGGTCACGTACGAAAAATAATGCCCCGTTTAGGCCATTCCACTCCACTGAAGGGGTGGAGCGGAAAAATGAAAATAAATACGGCCTTTTAAAATTTAAATGTTCCAGCGATTTCATTCCGACAACCCCTTTTAGAACACACCAAGAGCTAAAATCAGGTGTTTGCGAGTAGTTTTATTTAAAACGGAGAGAGCTGCCTTCAGCCAGTGTTTTCTGTTGTACTGACATGAGAGTCAAGGCTCCGAGCTCTCGGTCTGCGAACTACATCACTAAGCCTCTTTTAAAAGCATTTAAATAAAAACAGTCCAGCGACTGTACACAATGTAAACAGATTATCATTTTAAAGAGCTAAGCGCATATGAGCTGTTTTATGTGGTTTACGGATGAGCTTCGGGGCTGGCGTTTCTTCGTCCGTGTTCACAAAACTACATATTTTAAAGGCATTAAAAAAAAAAAATAATAAAAAAAAAAACACTTCAGCGATTGAACAATAATAGTAGATTACTGTATTTAAAACGTTAAAATGCTTGCTTATTTGTGCTGCATTTTTGTGGAAACGAATAAGCTAGTAAAGACTGTTTCATATGGTCTCATCGTTTGAACCACGTTAGTTCAACAAAGTACGGCTGTTGTTAAAGACCTCACCAACTAATAACTTATATGCTATTTAACTGATTAGAGTTCTCAAAAAAAATGCAACTGTATTGAACATATAATCACTCATTTAATATTTTTTGTTCCCTGTCATTTCGCTGTATTTTCTGTTTGATTTAGCACAGGTTCCCTCTTACGTCATACTCCGAAAGTTCCCTTAGGCATTTGTGCGCATGCGCACTACTCATAAAGGGTGATTTAATAGAGGACGCACAAAAATACAGATTAAAATCATTTATATTTAGGTTAAATATAAGATATGACTTGTAGTGCATGTTAGCTTGCAAATTATGCCCAAGAACATAATTTATTATGCCATATGTCTTACTAACAAGCAACAATGCCTCTAACCACAGGTCACGTACGAAAAATAATGCCCCGTTTAAGGCATATCCACTGAAGGTGTGGAGCTGAAAATGAAAATAAATACGGCCTTTTAAAATTTAAATGTTCCAGCGATTTCATTCCGTCAACCCCTTAGAACACAGCAAGAGCTAAACTCAGGTGTTTGCAAGTAGTTTTATTCAAAACGGAGAGAGCTGCCTTCAGCCAGTGTTTTCTGTTGTACTGACATGAGAGTCAAGGATTCGAGCTCTCGGTCTGCGAGCTACATCACTAAGCCTCTTTTAAAAGCATTTAAATAAAAACAGTCCAGCGACTGTACACAATGTAAACAGTTTATCATTTTAAAGAGCTAAGCGCATATGAGCTGTTTTATGTGGTTTACGGATGAGCTTCGGGGCTGGCGTTTCTTCGTCCGTGTTCACAAAACTACATATTTTAAAGGCATTAAAAAAAAAAAAAAAAAAAAAAACACTCCAGCGATTGAACAATAATAGTAGATTAGTGTATTTAAAACGTTAAAATGCTTGCTTATTTGTGCTGCATTTTTGTGGAAACGAATAAGCTAGTAAAGACTGTTTCATATGGTCTCATCGTTTGAACCACGTTAGTTCAACAAAGTACGGCTGTTGTTAAAGACCTCACCAACTAATAACTTATATGCTATTTAACTGATTAGAGTTCTCAAAAAAAATGCAACTGTATTGAACATATAATCACTCATTTAATATTTTTTGTTCCCTGTCATTTCGCTGTATTTTCTGTTTGATTTAGCACAGGTTCCCTCTTACGTCATACTCCGAAAGTTCCCTTAGGCATTTGTGCGCATGCGCACTACTCATAAAGGGTGATTTAATAGAGGACGCACAAAAATACAGATTAAAATCATTTATATTTAGGTTAAATATAAGATATGACTTGTAGTGCATGTTAGCTTGCAAATTATGCCCAAGAACATAATTTATTATGCCATATGTCTTACTAACAAGCAACAATGCCTCTAACCACAGGTCACGTACGAAAAATAATGCCCCGTTTAAGGCATATCCACTGAAGGTGTGGAGCTGAAAATGAAAATAAATACGGCCTTTTAAAATTTAAATGTTCCAGCGATTTCATTCCGTCAACCCCTTAGAACACAGCAAGAGCTAAACTCAGGTGTTTGCAAGTAGTTTTATTCAAAACGGAGAGAGCTGCCTTCAGCCAGTGTTTTCTGTTGTACTGACATGAGAGTCAAGGATTCGAGCTCTCGGTCTGCGAGCTACATCACTAAGCCTCTTTTAAAAGCATTTAAATAAAAACAGTCCAGCGACTGTACACAATGTAAACAGTTTATCATTTTAAAGAGCTAAGCGCATATGAGCTGTTTTATGTGGTTTACGGATGAGCTTCGGGGCTGGCGTTTCTTCGTCCGTGTTCACAAAACTACATATTTTAAAGGCATTAAAAAAAAAAAAAAAAAAAAAAAAAAAACACTATAGCGATTGAACAATAATAGTAGATTAGTGTATTTAAAACGTTAAAATGCTTGCTTATTTGTGCTGCATTTTTGTGGAAACGAATAAGCTAGTAAAGACTGTTTCATATGGTCTCATCGTTTGAACCACGTTAGTTCAACAAAGTACGGCTGTTGTTAAAGACCTCACCAACTAATAACTTATGCTATTTAACTGATTAGAGTTCTCAAAAAAATGCAACTGTATTGAACATATAATCACTCATTTAATATTTTTTGTTCCCTGTCATTTCGCTGTATTTCCTGTTTGATTTAGCACAGGTTCCCTCTTACGTCATACTCCGAAAGTTCCCTTAGGCATTTGTGCGCATGCGCACTACTCATAAAGGGTGATTTAATAGAGGACGCACAAAAATACAGATTAAAATCATTTA
This sequence comes from Garra rufa, assembly GCF_049309525.1. NCBI lineage: Eukaryota > Metazoa > Chordata > Actinopteri > Cypriniformes > Cyprinidae > Garra > Garra rufa. Next base: position 116,469 of record NW_027394287.1, read on the forward strand.
TATTTAGGTTAAATATAAGATATGACTTGTAGTGCATGTTAGCTTGCAAATTATGCCCAAGAACATAATTTATTATGCCATATGTCTTACTAACAAGCAATAATGCCTCTAACCACAGGTCACGTACGAAAAATAATGCCCCGTTTAAGGCATTCCACTCCACTGAAGGTGTGGAGCGGAAAATGAAAATAAATACGGCCCTTTAAAATTTAAATGTTCCAGCGATTTCATTCCGTCAACCCCTTAGATCACACCAAGAGCTAAACTCAGGTGTTTGCAAGTAGTTTTATTTAAAACGGAGAGAGCTGCCTTCAGCCAGTGTTTTCTGTTGTACTGACATGAGAGTCAAGGCTCCGAGCTCTCGGTCTGCGAACTACATCACTAAGCCTCTTTTAAAAGCATTTAAATAAAAACAGTCCAGCGACTGTACACAATGTAAACAGATTATCATTTTAAAGAGCTAAGCGCATATGAGCTGTTTTATGTGGTTTACGGATGAGCTTCGGAGCTGGCGTTTCTTCGTCCGTGTTCACAAAACTACATATTTTAAAGGCATTAAAAAAAAAAAAAAAAAAACACTCCAGCGATTGAACAATAATAGTAGATTAGTGTATTTAAAACGTTAAAATGCTTGCTTATTTGTGCTGCATTTTTGTGGAAACGAATAAGCTAGTAAAGACTGTTTCATAATGGTCTCATCGTTTGAACCACGTTAGTTCAACAAAGTACGGCTGTTGTTAAAGACCTCACCAACTAATAACTTATGCTATTTAACTGATTAGAGTTCTCAAAAAAATGCAACTGTATTGAACATATAATCACTCATTTAATATTTTTTGTTCCCTGTCATTTCGCTGTATTTTCTGTTTGATTTAGCACAGGTTCCCTCTTACGTCATACTCCGAAAGTTCCCTTAGGCATTTGTGCGCATGCGCACTACTCATAAAGGGTGATTTAATAGAGGACGCACAAAAATACAGATTAAAATCATTTATATTTAGGTTAAATATAAGATATGATTTGTAGTGCATGTTGGCTTGCAAATTATGCCCAAGAACATAATTTATTATGCCATATGTCTTACTAACAAGCAACAATGCCTCTAAACACAGGTCACGTACGAAAAATAATGCCCCATTTAAGGCATTCCACTCCACTAAAGGTGTGGAGCGGAAAATGAAATTAAATACGGCCCTTTAAAATTTAAATGTTCCAGCGATTTCATTCCGTCAACCCCTTAGATCACACCAAGAGCTAAACTCAGGTGTTTGCAAGTAGTTTTATTTAAAACGGAGAGAGCTGCCTTCAGCCAGTGTTTTCTGTTGTACTGACATGAGAGTCAAGGCTCCGAGCTCTCGGTCTGCGAACTACATCACTAAGCCTCTTTTAAAAGCATTTAAATAAAAACAGTCCAGCGACTGTACACAATGTAAACAGATTATCATTTTAAAGAGCTAAGCGCATATGAGCTGTTTTATGTGGTTTACGGATGAGCTTCGGAGCTGGCGTTTCTTCGTCCGTGTTCACAAAACTACATATTTTAAAGGCATTAAAAAAAAAAAAAAAAAAAACACTCCAGCGATTGAACAATAATAGTAGATTAGTGTATTTAAAACGTTAAAATGCTTGCTTATTTGTGCTGCATTTTTGTGGAAACGAATAAGCTAGTAAAGACTGTTTCATAATGGTCTCATCGTTTGAACCACGTTAGTTCAACAAAGTACGGCTGTTGTTAAAGACCTCACCAACTAATAACTTATGCTATTTAACTGATTAGAGTTCTCAAAAAAATGCAACTGTATTGAACATATAATCACTCATTTAATATTTTTTGTTCCCTGTCATTTCGCTGTATTTTCTGTTTGATTTAGCACAGGTTCCCTCTTACGTCATACTCCGAAAGTTCCCTTAGGCATTTGTGCGCATGCGCACTACTCATAAAGGGTGATTTAATAGAGGACGCACAAAAATACAGATTAAAATCATTTATATTTAGGTTAAATATAAGATATGATTTGTAGTGCATGTTAGCTTGCAAATTATGCCCAAGAACATAATTTATTATGCCATATGTCTTACTAACAAGCAACAATGCCTCTAAACACAGGTCACGTACGAAAAATAATGCCCCGTTTAAGGCATTCCACTCCACTGAAGGTGTGGAGCGGAAAATGAAAATAAATACGGCCTTTTAAAATTTAAATGTTCCAGCGATTTCATTCCGTCAACCCCTTAGAACACACCAAGAGCTAAACTCAGGTGTTTGCAAGTAGTTTTATTTAAAACGGAGAGAGCTGCCTTCAGCCAGTGTTTTCTGTTGTACTGACATGAGAGTCAAGGCTCCGAGCTCTCGGTCTGCGAACTACATCACTAAGCCTCTTTTAAAAGCATTTAAATAAAAACAGTCCAGCGACTACACAATGTAAACAGATTATCATTTTAAAGAGCTAAGCGCATATGAGCTGTTTTATGTGGTTTACGGATGAGCTTCGGGGCTGGCGTTTCTTCGTCCGTGTTCACAAAACTACATATTTTAAAGGCATTAAAAAAAAAAAAAAAAAAAAAAAAACACTCCAGCGATTGAACAATAATAGTAGATTAGTGTATTTAAAACGTTAAAATGCTTGCTTATTTGTGCTGCATTTTTGTGGAAACGAATAAGCTAGTAAAGACTGTTTCATATGGTCTCATCGTTTGAACCACGTTAGTTCAACAAAGTACGGCTGTTGTTAAAGACCTCACCAACTAATAACTTATGCTATTTAACTGATTAGAGTTCTCAAAAAAATGCAACTGTATTGAACATATAATCACTCATTTAATATTTTTTGTTCCCTGTCATTTCGCTGTATTTTCTGTTTGATTTAGCACAGGTTTCCTCTTACGTCATACTCCGAAAGTTCCCTTAGGCATTTGTGCGCATGCGCACTACTCATAAAGGGTGATTTAATAGAGGACGCACAAAAATACAGATTAAAATCATTTATATTTAGGTTAAATATAAGATATGACTTGTAGTGCATGTTAGCTTGCAAATTATGCCCAAGAACATAATTTATTATGCCATATGTCTTACTAACAAGCAATAATGCCTCTAACCACAGGTCACGTACGAAAAATAATGCCCCGTTTAAGGCATTCCACTCCACTGAAGGTGTGGAGCGGAAAATGAAAATAAATACGGCCCTTTAAAATTTAAATGTTCCAGCGATTTCATTCCGTCAACCCCTTAGATCACACCAAGAGCTAAACTCAGGTGTTTGCAAGTAGTTTTATTTAAAACGGAGAGAGCTGCCTTCAGCCAGTGTTTTCTGTTGTACTGACATGAGAGTCAAGGCTCCGAGCTCTCGGTCTGCGAACTACATCACTAAGCCTCTTTTAAAAGCATTTAAATAAAAACAGTCCAGCGACTGTACACAATGTAAACAGATTATCATTTTAAAGAGCTAAGCGCATATGAGCTGTTTTATGTGGTTTACGGATGAGCTTCGGAGCTGGCGTTTCTTCGTCCGTGTTCACAAAACTACATATTTTAAAGGCATTAAAGAAAAAAAAAAAAAAAAAAAAAAAAAAAACACTCCAGCGATTGAACAATAATAGTAGATTAGTGTATTTAAAACGTTAAAATGCTTGCTTATTTGTGCTGCATTTTTGTGGAAACGAATAAGCTAGTAAAGACTGTTTCATAATGGTCTCATCGTTTGAACCACGTTAGTTCAACAAAGTACGGCTGTTGTTAAAGACCTCACCAACTAATAACTTATGCTATTTAACTGATTAGAGTTCTCAAAAAAATGCAACTGTATTGAACATATAATCACTCATTTAATATTTTTTGTTCCCTGTCATTTCGCTGTATTTTCTGTTTGATTTAGCACAGGTTCCCTCTTACGTCATACTCCGAAAGTTCCCTTAGGCATTTGTGCGCATGCGCACTACTCATAAAGGGTGATTTAATAGAGGACGCACAAAAATACAGATTAAAATCATTTATATTTAGGTTAAATATAAGATATGATTTGTAGTGCATGTTGGCTTGCAAATTATGCCCAAGAACATAATTTATTATGCCATATGTCTTACTAACAAGCAACAATGCCTCTAAACACAGGTCACGTACGAAAAATAATGCCCCATTTAAGGCATTCCACTCCACTAAAGGTGTGGAGCGGAAAATGAAATTAAATACGGCCCTTTAAAATTTAAATGTTCCAGCGATTTCATTCCGTCAACCCCTTAGATCACACCAAGAGCTAAACTCAGGTGTTTGCAAGTAGTTTTATTTAAAACGGAGAGAGCTGCCTTCAGCCAGTGTTTTCTGTTGTACTGACATGAGAGTCAAGGCTCCGAGCTCTCGGTCTGCGAACTACATCACTAAGCCTCTTTTAAAAGCATTTAAATAAAAACAGTCCAGCGACTGTACACAATGTAAACAGATTATCATTTTAAAGAGCTAAGCGCATATGAGCTGTTTTATGTGGTTTACGGATGAGCTTCGGAGCTGGCGTTTCTTCGTCCGTGTTCACAAAACTACATATTTTAAAGGCATTAAAAAAAAAAAAAACACTCCAGCGATTGAACAATAATAGTAGATTAGTGTATTTAAAACGTTAAAATGCTTGCTTATTTGTGCTGCATTTTTGTGGAAACGAATAAGCTAGTAAAGACTGTTTCATATGGTCTCATCGTTTGAACCACGTTAGTTCAACAAAGTACGGCTGTTGTTAAAGACCTCACCAACTAATAACTTATGCTATTTAACTGATTAGAGTTCTCAAAAAAATGCAACTGTATTGAACATATAATCACTCATTTAATATTTTTTGTTCCCTGTCATTTCGCTGTATTTTCTGTTTGATTTAGCACAGGTTCCCTCTTACGTCATACTCCGAAAGTTCCCTTAGGCATTTGTGCGCATGCGCACTACTCATAAAGGGTGATTTAATAGAGGACGCACAAAAATACAGATTAAAATCATTTATATTTAGGTTAAATATAAGATATGACTTGTAGTGCATGTTAGCTTGCAAATTATGCCCAAGAACATAATTTATTATGCCATATGTCTTACTAACAAGCAATAATGCCTCTAACCACAGGTCACGTACGAAAAATAATGCCCCGTTTAAGGCATTCCACTCCACTGAAGGTGTGGAGCGGAAAATGAAAATAAATACGGCCCTTTAAAATTTAAATGTTCCAGCGATTTCATTCCGTCAACCCCTTAGATCACTCCAAGAGCTAAACTCAGGTGTTTGCAAGTAGTTTTATTTAAAACGGAGAGAGCTGCCTTCAGCCAGTGTTTTCTGTTGTACTGACATGAGAGTCAAGGCTCCGAGCTCTCGGTCTGCGAACTACATCACTAAGCCTCTTTTAAAAGCATTTAAATAAAAACAGTCCAGCGACTGTACACAATGTAAACAGATTATCATTTTAAAGAGCTAAGCGCATATGAGCTGTTTTATGTGGTTTACGGATGAGCTTCGGAGCTGGCGTTTCTTCGTCCGTGTTCACAAAACTACATATTTTAAAGGCATTAAAAAAAAAAAAAAAAAAAAAAAAAAACACTCCAGCGATTGAACAATAATAGTAGATTAGTGTATTTAAAACGTTAAAATGCTTGCTTATTTGTGCTGCATTTTTGTGGAAACGAATAAGCTAGTAAAGACTGTTTCATAATGGTCTCATCGTTTGAACCACGTTAGTTCAACAAAGTACGGCTTTTGTTAAAGACCTCACCAACTAATAACTTATGCTATTTAACTGATTAGAGTTCTCAAAAAAATGCAACTGTATTGAACATATAATCACTCATTTAATATTTTTTGTTCCCTGTCATTTCGCTGTATTTTCTGTTTGATTTAGCACAGGTTCCCTCTTACGTCATACTCCGAAAGTTCCCTTAGGCATTTGTGCGCATGCGCACTACTCATAAAGGGTGATTTAATAGAGGACGCACAAAAATACAGATTAAAATCATTTATATTTAGGTTAAATATAAGATATGATTTGTAGTGCATGTTAGCTTGCAAATTATGCCCAAGAACATAATTTATTATGCCATATGTCTTACTAACAAGCAACAATGCCTCTAAACACAGGTCACGTACGAAAAATAATGCCCCGTTTAAGGCATTCCACTCCACTGAAGGTGTGGAGCGGAAAATGAAAATAAATACGGCCTTTTAAAATTTAAATGTTCCAGCGATTTCATTCCGTCAACCCCTTAGAACACACCAAGAGCTAAACTCAGGTGTTTGCAAGTAGTTTTATTTAAAACGGAGAGAGCTGCCTTCAGCCAGTGTTTTCTGTTGTACTGACATGAGAGTCAAGGCTCCGAGCTCTCGGTCTGCGAACTACATCACTAAGCCTCTTTTAAAAGCATTTAAATAAAAACAGTCCAGCGACTACACAATGTAAACAGATTATCATTTTAAAGAGCTAAGCACATATGAGCTGTTTTATGTGGTTTACGGATGAGCTTCGGGGCTGGCGTTTCTTCGTCCGTGTTCACAAAACTACATATTTTAAAGGCATTAAAAAAAAAAAAAAAAAAAAAAAAAACACTCCAGCGACTGAACAATAATAGTAGATTAGTGTATTTAAAACGTTAAAATGCTTGCTTATTTGTGCTGCATTTTTGTGGAAACGAATAAGCTAGTAAAGACTGTTTCATATGGTCTCATCGTTTGAACCACGTTAGTTCAACAAAGTACGGCTGTTGTTAAAGACCTCACCAACTAATAACTTATGCTATTTAACTGATTAGAGTTCTCAAAAAAATGCAACTGTATTGAACATATAATCACTCATTTAATATTTTTTGTTCCCTGTCATTTCGCTGTATTTCCTGTTTGATTTAGCACAGGTTCCCTCTTACGTCATACTCCGAAAGTTCCCTTAGGCATTTGTGCGCATGCGCACTACTCATAAAGGGTGATTTAATAGAGGACGCACAAAAATACAGATTAAAATCATTTATATTTAGGTTAAATATAAGATATGACTTGTAGTGCATGTTAGCTTGCAAATTATGCCCAAGAACATAATTTATTATGCCATATGTCTTACTAACAAGCAATAATGCCTCTAACCACAGGTCACGTACGAAAAATAATGCCCCGTTTAAGGCATTCCACTCCACTGAAGGTGTGGAGCGGAAAATGAAAATAAATACGGCCCTTTAAAATTTAAATGTTCCAGCGATTTCATTCCGTCAACCCCTTAGATCACACCAAGAGCTAAACTCAGGTGTTTGCAAGTAGTTTTATTTAAAACGGAGAGAGCTGCCTTCAGCCAGTGTTTTCTGTTGTACTGACATGAGAGTCAAGGCTCCGAGCTCTCGGTCTGCGAACTACATCACTAAGCCTCTTTTAAAAGCATTTAAATAAAAACAGTCCAGCGACTGTACACAATGTAAACAGATTATCATTTTAAAGAGCTAAGCGCATATGAGCTGTTTTATGTGGTTTACGGATGAGCTTCGGAGCTGGCGTTTCTTCGTCCGTGTTCACAAAACTACATATTTTAAAGGCATTAAAAAAAAAAAAAAAAACACTCCAGCGATTGAACAATAATAGTAGATTAGTGTATTTAAAACGTTAAAATGCTTGCTTATTTGTGCTGCATTTTTGTGGAAACGAATAAGCTAGTAAAGACTGTTTCATAATGGTCTCATCGTTTGAACCACGTTAGTTCAACAAAGTACGGCTGTTGTTAAAGACCTCACCAACTAATAACTTATGCTATTTAACTGATTAGAGTTCTCAAAAAAATGCAACTGTATTGAACATATAATCACTCATTTAATATTTTTTGTTCCCTGTCATTTCGCTGTATTTTCTGTTTGATTTAGCACAGGTTCCCTCTTACGTCATACTCCGAAAGTTCCCTTAGGCATTTGTGCGCATGCGCACTACTCATAAAGGGTGATTTAATAGAGGACGCACAAAAATACAGATTAAAATCATTTATATTTAGGTTAAATATAAGATATGATTTGTAGTGCATGTTGGCTTGCAAATTATGCCCAAGAACATAATTTATTATGCCATATGTCTTACTAACAAGCAACAATGCCTCTAAACACAGGTCACGTACGAAAAATAATGCCCCATTTAAGGCATTCCACTCCACTAAAGGTGTGGAGCGGAAAATGAAATTAAATACGGCCCTTTAAAATTTAAATGTTCCAGCGATTTCATTCCGTCAACCCCTTAGATCACACCAAGAGCTAAACTCAGGTGTTTGCAAGTAGTTTTATTTAAAACGGAGAGAGCTGCCTTCAGCCAGTGTTTTCTGTTGTACTGACATGAGAGTCAAGGCTCCGAGCTCTCGGTCTGCGAACTACATCACTAAGCCTCTTTTAAAAGCATTTAAATAAAAACAGTCCAGCGACTGTACACAATGTAAACAGATTATCATTTTAAAGAGCTAAGCGCATATGAGCTGTTTTATGTGGTTTACGGATGAGCTTCGGAGCTGGCGTTTCTTCGTCCGTGTTCACAAAACTACATATTTTAAAGGCATTAAAAAAAAAAAAAAACACTCCAGCGATTGAACAATAATAGTAGATTAGTGTATTTAAAACGTTAAAATGCTTGCTTATTTGTGCTGCATTTTTGTGGAAACGAATAAGCTAGTAAAGACTGTTTCATATGGTCTCATCGTTTGAACCACGTTAGTTCAACAAAGTACGGCTGTTGTTAAAGACCTCACCAACTAATAACTTATGCTATTTAACTGATTAGAGTTCTCAAAAAAATGCAACTGTATTGAACATATAATCACTCATTTAATATTTTTTGTTCCCTGTCATTTCGCTGTATTTTCTGTTTGATTTAGCACAGGTTCCCTCTTACGTCATACTCCGAAAGTTCCCTTAGGCATTTGTGCGCATGCGCACTACTCATAAAGGGTGATTTAATAGAGGACGCACAAAAATACAGATTAAAATCATTTATATTTAGGTTAAATATAAGATATGACTTGTAGTGCATGTTAGCTTGCAAATTATGCCCAAGAACATAATTTATTATGCCATATGTCTTACTAACAAGCAATAATGCCTCTAACCACAGGTCACGTACGAAAAATAATGCCCCGTTTAAGGCATTCCACTCCACTGAAGGTGTGGAGCGGAAAATGAAAATAAATACGGCCCTTTAAAATTTAAATGTTCCAGCGATTTCATTCCGTCAACCCCTTAGATCACTCCAAGAGCTAAACTCAGGTGTTTGCAAGTAGTTTTATTTAAAACGGAGAGAGCTGCCTTCAGCCAGTGTTTTCTGTTGTACTGACATGAGAGTCAAGGCTCCGAGCTCTCGGTCTGCGAACTACATCACTAAGCCTCTTTTAAAAGCATTTAAATAAAAACAGTCCAGCGACTGTACACAATGTAAACAGATTATCATTTTAAAGAGCTAAGCGCATATGAGCTGTTTTATGTGGTTTACGGATGAGCTTCGGAGCTGGCGTTTCTTCGTCCGTGTTCACAAAACTACATATTTTAAAGGCATTAAAAAAAAAAAAAAAAAAAAAAAAAACACTCCAGCGATTGAACAATAATAGTAGATTAGTGTATTTAAAACGTTAAAATGCTTGCTTATTTGTGCTGCATTTTTGTGGAAACGAATAAGCTAGTAAAGACTGTTTCATAATGGTCTCATCGTTTGAACCACGTTAGTTCAACAAAGTACGGCTGTTGTTAAAGACCTCACCAACTAATAACTTATGCTATTTAACTGATTAGAGTTCTCAAAAAAATGCAACTGTATTGAACATATAATCACTCATTTAATATTTTTTGTTCCCTGTCATTTCGCTGTATTTTCTGTTTGATTTAGCACAGGTTCCCTCTTACGTCATACTCCGAAAGTTCCCTTAGGCATTTGTGCGCATGCGCACTACTCATAAAGGGTGATTTAATAGAGGACGCACAAAAATACAGATTAAAATCATTTATATTTAGGTTAAATATAAGATATGATTTGTAGTGCATGTTAGCTTGCAAATTATGCCCAAGAACATAATTTATTATGCCATATGTCTTACTAACAAGCAACAATGCCTCTAAACACAGGTCACGTACGAAAAATAATGCCCCGTTTAAGGCATTCCACTCCACTGAAGGTGTGGAGCGGAAAATGAAAATAAATACGGCCTTTTAAAATTTAAATGTTCCAGCGATTTCATTCCGTCAACCCCTTAGAACACACCAAGAGCTAAACTCAGGTGTTTGCAAGTAGTTTTATTTAAAACGGAGAGAGCTGCCTTCAGCCAGTGTTTTCTGTTGTACTGACATGAGAGTCAAGGCTCCGAGCTCTCGGTCTGCGAACTACATCACTAAGCCTCTTTTAAAAGCATTTAAATAAAAACAGTCCAGCGACTACACAATGTAAACAGATTATCATTTTAAAGAGCTAAGCGCATATGAGCTGTTTTATGTGGTTTACGGATGAGCTTCGGGGCTGGCGTTTCTTCGTCCGTGTTCACAAAACTACATATTTTAAAGGCATTAAAAAAAAAAAAAAAAAAAAAAAAACACTCCAGCGATTGAACAATAATAGTAGATTAGTGTATTTAAAACGTTAAAATGCTTGCTTATTTGTGCTGCATTTTTGTGGAAACGAATAAGCTAGTAAAGACTGTTTCATATGGTCTCATCGTTTGAACCACGTTAGTTCAACAAAGTACGGCTGTTGTTAAAGACCTCACCAACTAATAACTTATGCTATTTAACTGATTAGAGTTCTCAAAAAAATGCAACTGTATTGAACATATAATCACTCATTTAATATTTTTTGTTCCCTGTCATTTCGCTGTATTTTCTGTTTGATTTAGCACAGGTTTCCTCTTACGTCATACTCCGAAAGTTCCCTTAGGCATTTGTGCGCATGCGCACTACTCATAAAGGGTGATTTAATAGAGGACGCACAAAAATACAGATTAAAATCATTTATATTTAGGTTAAATATAAGATATGACTTGTAGTGCATGTTAGCTTGCAAATTATGCCCAAGAACATAATTTATTATGCCATATGTCTTACTAACAAGCAATAATGCCTCTAACCACAGGTCACGTACGAAAAATAATGCCCCGTTTAAGGCATTCCACTCCACTGAAGGTGTGGAGCGGAAAATGAAAATAAATACGGCCCTTTAAAATTTAAATGTTCCAGCGATTTCATTCCGTCAACCCCTTAGATCACACCAAGAGCTAAACTCAGGTGTTTGCAAGTAGTTTTATTTAAAACGGAGAGAGCTGCCTTCAGCCAGTGTTTTCTGTTGTACTGACATGAGAGTCAAGGCTCCGAGCTCTCGGTCTGCGAACTACATCACTAAGCCTCTTTTAAAAGCATTTAAATAAAAACAGTCCAGCGACTGTACACAATGTAAACAGATTATCATTTTAAAGAGCTAAGCGCATATGAGCTGTTTTATGTGGTTTACGGATGAGCTTCGGGGCTGGCGTTTCTTCGTCCGTGTTCACAAAACTACATATTTTAAAGGCATTAAAAAAAAAAAAAACACTCCAGCGATTGAACAATAATAGTAGATTAGTGTATTTAAAACGTTAAAATGCTTGCTTATTTGTGCTGCATTTTTGTGGAAACGAATAAGCTAGTAAAGACTGTTTCATATGGTCTCATCGTTTGAACCACGTTAGTTCAACAAAGTACGGCTGTTGTTAAAGACCTCACCAACTAATAACTTATGCTATTTAACTGATTAGAGTTCTCAAAAAAATGCAACTGTATTGAACATATAATCACTCATTTAATATTTTTTGTTCCCTGTCATTTCGCTGTATTTTCTGTTTGATTTAGCACAGGTTCCCTCTTACGTCATACTCCGAAAGTTCCCTTAGGCATTTGTGCGCATGCGCACTACTCATAAAGGGTGATTTAATAGAGGACGCACAAAAATACAGATTAAAATCATTTATATTTAGGTTAAATATAAGATATGACTTGTAGTGCATGTTAGCTTGCAAATTATGCCCAAGAACATAATTTATTATGCCATATGTCTTACTAACAAGCAACAATGCCTCTAACCACAGGTCACGTACGAAAAATAATGCCCCGTTTAAGGCATTCCACTCCACTGAAGGTGTGGAGCGGAAAATGAAAATAAATACGGCCTTTTAAAATTTAAATGTTCCAGCGATTTCATTCCGTCAACCCCTTAGAACACACCAAGAGCTAAACTCAGGTGTTTGCAAGTAGTTTTATTTAAAACGGAGAGAGCTGCCTTCAGCCAGTGTTTTCTGCTGTACTGACATGAGAGTCAAGCCTCCGAGCTCTCGGTCTGCGAACTACATCACTAAGCCTCTTTTAAAAGCATTTAAATAAAAACAGTCCAGCGACTGTACACAATGTAAACAGATTATCATTTTAAAGAGCTAAGCGCATATGAGCTGTTTTATGTGGTTTACGGATGAGCTTCGGGGCTGGCGTTTCTTCGTCCGTGTTCACAAAACTACATATTTTAAAGGCATTAAAAAAAAAAAAAAAAAATAAAAAAAAAACACTCCAGCGATTGAACAATAATAGTAGATTAGTGTATTTAAAACGTTAAAATGCTTGCTTATTTGTGCTGCATTTTTGTGGAAACGAATAAGCTAGTAAAGACTGTTTCATATGGTCTCATCGTTTGAACCACGTTAGTTCAACAAAGTACGGCTGTTGTTAAAGACCTCACCAACTAATAACTTATGCTATTTAACTGATTAGAGTTCTCAAAAAAATGCAACTGTATTGAACATATAATCACTCATGTAATATTTTTTGTTCCCTGTCATTTCGCTGTATTTTCTGTTTGATTTAGCACAGGTTCCCTCTTACGTCATACTCCGAAAGTTCCCTTAGGCATTTGTGCGCATGCGCACTACTCATAAAGGGTGATTTAATAGAGGACGCACAAAAATACAGATTAAAATCATTTATATTTAGGTTAAATATAAGATATGACTTGTAGTGCATGTTAGCTTGCAAATTATGCCCAAGAACATAATTTATTATGCCATATGTCTTACTAACAAGCAACAATGCCTCTAACCACAGGTCACGTACGAAAAATAATGCCCCGTTTAAGGCATTCCACTCCACTGAAGGTGTGGAGCGGAAAATGAAAATAAATACGGCCTTTTAAAATTTAAATGTTCCAGCGATTTCATTCCGTCAACCCCTTAGAACACACCAAGAGCTAAACTCAGGTGTTTGCAAGTAGTTTTATTTAAAACGGAGAGAGCTGCCTTCAGCCAGTGTTTTCTGCTGTACTGACATGAGAGTCAAGGCTCCGAGCTCTCGGTCTGCGAACTACATCACTAAGCCTCTTTTAAAAGCATTTAAATAAAAACAGTCCAGCGACTGTACACAATGTAAACAGATTGTCATTTTAAAGAGCTAAGCGCATATGAGCTGTTTTATGTGGTTTACGGATGAGCTTCGGGGCTGGCGTTTCTTCGTCCGTGTTCACAAAACTACATATTTTAAAGGCATTAAAAAAAAAAAAAAAAACACGCCAGCGATTGAACAATAATAGTAGATTAGTGTATTTAAAACGTTAAAATGCTTGCTTATTTGTGCTGCATTTTTGTGGAAACGAATAAGCTAGTAAAGACTGTTTCATATGGTCTCATCGTTTGAACCACGTTAGTTCAACAAAGTACGGCTGTTGTTAAAGACCTCACCAACTAATAACTTATGCTATTTAACTGATTAGAGTTCTCAAAAAAATGCAACTGTATTGAACATATAATCACTCATTTAATATTTTTTGTTCCCTGTCATTTCGCTGTATTTTCTGTTTGATTTAGCACAGGTTCCCTCTTACGTCATACTCCGAAAGTTCCCTTAGGCATTTGTGCGCATGCGCACTACTCATAAAGGGTGATTTAATAGAGGACGCACAAAAATACAGATTAAAATCATTTATATTTAGGTTAAATATAAGATATGACTTGTAGTGCATGTTAGCTTGCAAATTATGCCCAAGAACATAATTTATTATGCCATATGTCTTACTAACAAGCAACAATGCCTCTAACCACAGGTCACGTACGAAAAATAATGCCCCGTTTAAGGCATTCCACTCCACTGAAGGTGTGGAGCGGAAAATGAAAATAAATACGGCCTTTTAAAATTTAAATGTTCCAGCGATTTCATTCCGTCAACCCCTTAGAACACACCAAGAGCTAAACTCAGGTGTTTGCAAGTAGTTTTATTTAAAACGGAGAGAGCTGCCTTCAGCCAGTGTTTTCTGTTGTACTGACATGAGAGTCAAGGCTCCGAGCTCTCGGTCTGCGAACTACATCACTAAGCCTCTTTTAAAAGCATTTAAATAAAAACAGTCCAGCGACTGTACACAATGTAAACAGATTATCATTTTAAAGAGCTAAGCGCATATGAGCTGTTTTATGTGGTTTACGGATGAGCTTCGGGGCTGGCGTTTCTTCGTCCGTGTTCACAAAACTACATATTTTAAAGGCATTAAAAAAAAAAAAAAAAAAAAAAAAAAAAAACACTCCAGCGATTGAACAATAATAGTAGATTAGTGTATTTAAAACGTTAAAATGCTTGCTTATTTGTGCTGCATTTTTGTGGAAACGAATAAGCTAGTAAAGACTGTTTCATAATGGTCTCATCGTTTGAACCACGTTAGTTCAACAAAGTACGGCTGTTGTTAAAGACCTCACCAACTAATAACTTATGCTATTTAACTGATTAGAGTTCTCAAAAAAATGCAACTGTATTGAACATATAATCACTCATTTAATATTTTTTGTTCCCTGTCATTTCGCTGTATTTTCTGTTTGATTTAGCACAGGTTCCCTCTTACGTCATACTCCGAAAGTTCCCTTAGGCATTTGTGCGCATGCGCACTACTCATAAAGGGTGATTTAATAGAGGACGCACAAAAATACAGATTAAAATCATTTATATTTAGGTTAAATATAAGATATGATTTGTAGTGCATGTTAGCTTGCAAATTATGCCCAAGAACATAATTTATTATGCCATATGTCTTACTAACAAGCAACAATGCCTCTAAACACAGGTCACGTACGAAAAATAATGCCCCGTTTAAGGCATTCCACTCCACTGAAGGTGTGGAGCGGAAAATGAAAATAAATACGGCCTTTTAAAATTTAAATGTTCCAGCGATTTCATTCCGTCAACCCCTTAGAACACACCAAGAGCTAAACTCAGGTGTTTGCAAGTAGTTTTATTTAAAACGGAGAGAGCTGCCTTCAGCCAGTGTTTTCTGTTGTACTGACATGAGAGTCAAGGCTCCGAGCTCTCGGTCTGCGAACTACATCACTAAGCCTCTTTTAAAAGCATTTAAATAAAAACAGTCCAGCGACTGTACACAATGTAAACAGATTATCATTTTAAAGAGCTAAGCGCATATGAGCTGTTTTATGTGGTTTACGGATGAGCTTCGGGGCTGGCGTTTCTTCGTCCGTGTTCACAAAACTACATATTTTAAAGGCATTAAAAAAAAAAAAAAAACACGCCAGCGATTGAACAATAATAGTAGATTAGTGTATTTAAAACGTTAAAATGCTTGCTTATTTGTGCTGCATTTTTGTGGAAACGAATAAGCTAGTAAAGACTGTTTCATATGGTCTCATCGTTTGAACCACGTTAGTTCAACAAAGTACGGCTGTTGTTAAAGACCTCACCAACTAATAACTTATGCTATTTAACTGATTAGAGTTCTCAAAAAAATGCAACTGTATTGAACATATAATCACTCATTTAATATTTTTTGTTCCCTGTCATTTCGCTGTATTTTCTGTTTGATTTAGCACAGGTTTCCTCTTACGTCATACTCCGAAAGTTCCCTTAGGCATTTGTGCGCATGCGCACTACTCAATAAAGGGTGATTTAATAGAGGACGCACAAAAATACAGATTAAAATCATTTATATTTAGGTTAAATATAAGATATGACTTGTAGTGCATGTTAGCTTGCAAATTATGCCCAAGAACATAATTTATTATGCCATATGTCTTACTAACAAGCAATAATGCCTCTAACCACAGGTCACGTACGAAAAATAATGCCCCGTTTAAGGCATTCCACTCCACTGAAGGTGTGGAGCGGAAAATGAAAATAAATACGGCCCTTTAAAATTTAAATGTTCCAGCGATTTCATTCCGTCAACCCCTTAGATCACACCAAGAGCTAAACTCAGGTGTTTGCAAGTAGTTTTATTTAAAACGGAGAGAGCTGCCTTCAGCCAGTGTTTTCTGTTGTACTGACATGAGAGTCAAGGCTCCGAGCTCTCGGTCTGCGAACTACATCACTAAGCCTCTTTTAAAAGCATTTAAATAAAAACAGTCCAGCGACTGTACACAATGTAAACAGATTATCATTTTAAAGAGCTAAGCGCATATGAGCTGTTTTATGTGGTTTACGGATGAGCTTCGGGGCTGGCGTTTCTTCGTCCGTGTTCACAAAACTACATATTTTAAAGGCATTAAAAAAAAAAAAAAAAAAAAAAAAAACACTCCAGCGATTGAACAATAATAGTAGATTAGTGTATTTAAAACGTTAAAATGCTTGCTTATTTGTGCTGCATTTTTGTGGAAACGAATAAGCTAGTAAAGACTGTTTCATATGGTCTCATCGTTTGAACCACGTTAGTTCAACAAAGTACGGCTGTTGTTAAAGACCTCACCAACTAATAACTTATGCTATTTAACTGATTAGAGTTCTCAAAAAAATGCAACTGTATTGAACATATAATCACTCATTTAATATTTTTTGTTCCCTGTCATTTCGCTGTATTTTCTGTTTGATTTAGCACAGGTTTCCTCTTACGTCATACTCCGAAAGTTCCCTTAGGCATTTGTGCGCATGCGCACTACTCATAAAGGGTGATTTAATAGAGGACGCACAAAAATACAGATTAAAATCATTTATATTTAGGTTAAATATAAGATATGACTTGTAGTGCATGTTAGCTTGCAAATTATGCCCAAGAACATAATTTATTATGCCATATGTCTTACTAACAAGCAATAATGCCTCTAACCACAGGTCACGTACGAAAAATAATGCCCCGTTTAAGGCATTCCACTCCACTGAAGGTGTGGAGCGGAAAATGAAAATAAATACGGCCCTTTAAAATTTAAATGTTCCAGCGATTTCATTCCGTCAACCCCTTAGATCACACCAAGAGCTAAACTCAGGTGTTTGCAAGTAGTTTTATTTAAAACGGAGAGAGCTGCCTTCAGCCAGTGTTTTCTGTTGTACTGACATGAGAGTCAAGGCTCCGAGCTCTCGGTCTGCGAACTACATCACTAAGCCTCTTTTAAAAGCATTTAAATAAAAACAGTCCAGCGACTGTACACAATGTAAACAGATTATCATTTTAAAGAGCTAAGCGCATATGAGCTGTTTTATGTGGTTTACGGATGAGCTTCGGAGCTGGCGTTTCTTCGTCCGTGTTCACAAAACTACATATTTTAAAGGCATTAAAAAAAAAAAAAAAAAAAACACTCCAGCGATTGAACAATAATAGTAGATTAGTGTATTTAAAACGTTAAAATGCTTGCTTATTTGTGCTGCATTTTTGTGGAAACGAATAAGCTAGTAAAGACTGTTTCATAATGGTCTCATCGTTTGAACCACGTTAGTTCAACAAAGTACGGCTGTTGTTAAAGACCTCACCAACTAATAACTTATGCTATTTAACTGATTAGAGTTCTCAAAAAATGCAACTGTATTGAACATATAATCACTCATTTAATATTTTTTGTTCCCTGTCATTTCGCTGTATTTTCTGTTTGATTTAGCACAGGTTCCCTCTTACGTCATACTCCGAAAGTTCCCTTAGGCATTTGTGCGCATGCGCACTACTCATAAAGGGTGATTTAATAGAGGACGCACAAAAATACAGATTAAAATCATTTATATTTAGGTTAAATATAAGATATGACTTGTAGTGCATGTTAGCTTGCAAATTATGCCCAAGAACATAATTTATTATGCCATATGTCTTACTAACAAGCAACAATGCCTCTAACCACAGGTCACGTACGAAAAATAATGCCCCGTTCAAGGCATTCCACTCCACTGAAGGTGTGGAGCGGAAAATGAAAATAAATACGGCCTTTTAAAATTTAAATGTTCCAGCGATTTCATTCCGTCAACCCCTTAGATCACACCAAGAGCTAAACTCAGGTGTTTGCAAGTAGTTTTATTTAAAACGGAGAGAGCTGCCTTCAGCCAGTGTTTTCTGTTGTACTGACATGAGAGTCAAGGCTCCGAGCTCTCGGTCTGCGAACTACATCACTAAGCCTCTTTTAAAAGCATTTAAATAAAAACAGTCCAGCGACTGTACACAATGTAAACAGATTATCATTTTAAAGAGCTAAGCGCATATGAGCTGTTTTATGTGGTTTACGGATGAGCTTCGGAGCTGGCGTTTCTTCGTCCGTGTTCACAAAACTACATATTTTAAAGGCATTAAAAAAAAAAAAAAAAAAACACTCCAGCGATTGAACAATAATAGTAGATTAGTGTATTTAAAACGTTAAAATGCTTGCTTATTTGTGCTGCATTTTTGTGGAAACGAATAAGCTAGTAAAGACTGTTTCATAATGGTCTCATCGTTTGAACCACGTTAGTTCAACAAAGTACGGCTGTTGTTAAAGACCTCACCAACTAATAACTTATGCTATTTAACTGATTAGAGTTCTCAAAAAAATGCAACTGTATTGAACATATAATCACTCATTTAATATTTTTTGTTCCCTGTCATTTCGCTGTATTTCCTGTTTGATTTAGCACAGGTTCCCTCTTACGTCATACTCCGAAAGTTCCCTTAGGCATTTGTGCGCATGCGCACTACTCATAAAGGGTGATTTAATAGAGGACGCACAAAAATACAGATTAAAATCATTTATATTTAGGTTAAATATAAGATATGACTTGTAGTGCATGTTAGCTTGCAAATTATGCCCAAGAACATAATTTATTATGCCATATGTCTTACTAACAAGCAACAATGCCTCTAACCACAGGTCACGTACGAAAAATAATGCCCCGTTTAAGGCATTCCACTCCACTGAAGGTGTGGAGCGGAAAATGAAAATAAATACGGCCTTTTAAAATTTAAATGTTCCAGCGATTTCATTCCGTCAACCCCTTAGAACACACCAAGAGCTAAACTCAGGTGTTTGCAAGTAGTTTTATTTAAAACGGAGAGAGCTGCCTTCAGCCAGTGTTTTCTGTTGTACTGACATGAGAGTCAAGGCTCCGAGCTCTCGGTCTGCGAACTACATCACTAAGCCTCTTTTAAAAGCATTTAAATAAAAACAGTCCAGCGACTGTACACAATGTAAACAGATTATCATTTTAAAGAGCTAAGCGCATATGAGCTGTTTTATGTGGTTTACGGATGAGCTTCGGGGCTGGCGTTTCTTCGTCCGTGTTCACAAAACTACATATTTTAAAGGCATTAAAAAAAAAAAAAAAACACGTCAGCGATTGAACAATAATAGTAGATTAGTGTATTTAAAACGTTAAAATGCTTGCTTATTTGTGCTGCATTTTTGTGGAAACGAATAAGCTAGTAAAGACTGTTTCATATGGTCTCATCGTTTGAACCACGTTAGTTCAACAAAGTACGGCTGTTGTTAAAGACCTCACCAACTAATAACTTATGCTATTTAACTGATTAGAGTTCTCAAAAAAATGCAACTGTATTGAACATATAATCACTCATTTAATATTTTTTGTTCCCTGTCATTTCGCTGTATTTTCTGTTTGATTTAGCACAGGTTCCCTCTTACGTCATACTCCGAAAGTTCCCTTAGGCATTTGTGCGCATGCGCACTACTCATAAAGGGTGATTTAATAGAGGACGCACAAAAATACAGATTAAAATCATTTATATTTAGGTTAAATATAAGATATGACTTGTAGTGCATGTTAGCTTGCAAATTATGCCCAAGAACATAATTTATTATGCCATATGTCTTACTAACAAGCAACAATGCCTCTAACCACAGGTCACGTACGAAAAATAATGCCCCGTTTAAGGCATTCCACTCCACTGAAGGTGTGGAGCGGAAAATGAAAATAAATACGGCCTTTTAAAATTTAAATGTTCCAGCGATTTCATTCCGTCAACCCCTTAGAACACACCAAGAGCTAAACTCAGGTGTTTGCAAGTAGTTTTATTTAAAACGGAGAGAGCTGCCTTCAGCCAGTGTTTTCTGCTGTACTGACATGAGAGTCAAGCCTCCGAGCTCTCGGTCTGCGAACTACATCACTAAGCCTCTTTTAAAAGCATTTAAATAAAAACAGTCCAGCGACTGTACACAATGTAAACAGATTATCATTTTAAAGAGCTAAGCGCATATGAGCTGTTTTATGTGGTTTACGGATGAGCTTCGGGGCTGGCGTTTCTTCGTCCGTGTTCACAAAACTACATATTTTAAAGGCATTAAAAAAAAAATAAAAAAATAAAAAAAAAACACTCCAGCGATTGAACAATAATAGTAGATTAGTGTATTTAAAACGTTAAAATGCTTGCTTATTTGTGCTGCATTTTTGTGGAAACGAATAAGCTAGTAAAGACTGTTTCATATGGTCTCATCGTTTGAACCACGTTAGTTCAACAAAGTACGGCTGTTGTTAAAGACCTCACCAACTAATAACTTATGCTATTTAACTGATTAGAGTTCTCAAAAAAATGCAACTGTATTGAACATATAATCACTCATGTAATATTTTTTGTTCCCTGTCATTTCGCTGTATTTTCTGTTTGATTTAGCACAGGTTCCCTCTTACGTCATACTCCGAAAGTTCCCTTAGGCATTTGTGCGCATGCGCACTACTCATAAAGGGTGATTTAATAGAGGACGCACAAAAATACAGATTAAAATCATTTATATTTAGGTTAAATATAAGATATGACTTGTAGTGCATGTTAGCTTGCAAATTATGCCCAAGAACATAATTTATTATGCCATATGTCTTACTAACAAGCAACAATGCCTCTAACCACAGGTCACGTACGAAAAATAATGCCCCGTTTAAGGCATTCCACTCCACTGAAGGTGTGGAGCGGAAAATGAAAATAAATACGGCCTTTTAAAATTTAAATGTTCCAGCGATTTCATTCCGTCAACCCCTTAGAACACACCAAGAGCTAAACTCAGGTGTTTGCAAGTAGTTTTATTTAAAACGGAGAGAGCTGCCTTCAGCCAGTGTTTTCTGCTGTACTGACATGAGAGTCAAGGCTCCGAGCTCTCGGTCTGCGAACTACATCACTAAGCCTCTTTTAAAAGCATTTAAATAAAAACAGTCCAGCGACTGTACACAATGTAAACAGATTGTCATTTTAAAGAGCTAAGCGCATATGAGCTGTTTTATGTGGTTTACGGATGAGCTTCGGGGCTGGCGTTTCTTCGTCCGTGTTCACAAAACTACATATTTTAAAGGCATTAAAAAAAAAAAAAAAAACACGCCAGCGATTGAACAATAATAGTAGATTAGTGTATTTAAAACGTTAAAATGCTTGCTTATTTGTGCTGCATTTTTGTGGAAACGAATAAGCTAGTAAAGACTGTTTCATATGGTCTCATCGTTTGAACCACGTTAGTTCAACAAAGTACGGCTGTTGTTAAAGACCTCACCAACTAATAACTTATGCTATTTAACTGATTAGAGTTCTCAAAAAAATGCAACTGTATTGAACATATAATCACTCATTTAATATTTTTTGTTCCCTGTCATTTCGCTGTATTTTCTGTTTGATTTAGCACAGGTTCCCTCTTACGTCATACTCCGAAAGTTCCCTTAGGCATTTGTGCGCATGCGCACTACTCATAAAGGGTGATTTAATAGAGGACGCACAAAAATACAGATTAAAATCATTTATATTTAGGTTAAATATAAGATATGACTTGTAGTGCATGTTAGCTTGCAAATTATGCCCAAGAACATAATTTATTATGCCATATGTCTTACTAACAAGCAACAATGCCTCTAACCACAGGTCACGTACGAAAAATAATGCCCCGTTTAAGGCATTCCACTCCACTGAAGGTGTGGAGCGGAAAATGAAAATAAATACGGCCTTTTAAAATTTAAATGTTCCAGCGATTTCATTCCGTCAACCCCTTAGAACACAGCAAGAGCTAAACTCAGGTGTTTGCAAGTAGTTTTATTTAAAACGGAGAGAGCTGCCTTCAGCCAGTGTTTTCTGTTGTACTGACATGAGAGTCAAGGCTCCGAGCTCTCGGTCTGCGAACTACATCACTAAGCCTCTTTTAAAAGCATTTAAATAAAAACAGTCCAGCGACTGTACACAATGTAAACAGATTATCATTTTAAAGAGCTAAGCGCATATGAGCTGTTTTATGTGGTTTACGGATGAGCTTCGGGGCTGGCGTTTCTTCGTCCGTGTTCACAAAACTACATATTTTAAAGGCATTAAAAAAAAAAAAAAAAAAAAACACTCCAGCGATTGAACAATAATAGTAGATTAGTGTATTTAAAACGTTAAAATGCTTGCTTATTTGTGCTGCATTTTTGTGGAAACGAATAAGCTAGTAAAGACTGTTTCATATGGTCTCATCGTTTGAACCACGTTAGTTCAACAAAGTACGGCTGTTGTTAAAGACCTCACCAACTAATAACTTATGCTATTTAACTGATTAGAGTTCTCAAAAAAATGCAACTGTATTGAACATATAATCACTCATTTAATATTTTTTGTTCCCTGTCATTTCGCTGTATTTTCTGTTTGATTTAGCACAGGTTCCCTCTTACGTCATACTCCGAAAGTTCCCTTAGGCATTTGTGCGCATGCGCACTACTCATAAAGAGTGATTTAATAGAGGACGCACAAAAATACAGATTAAAATCATTTATATTTAGGTTAAATATAAGATATGACTTGTAGTGCATGTTAGCTTGCAAATTATGCCCAAGAACATAATTTATTATGCCATATGTCTTACTAACAAGCAATAATGCCTCTAACCACAGGTCACGTACGAAAAATAATGCCCCGTTTAAGGCATTCCACTCCACTGAAGGTGTGGAGCGGAAAATGAAAATAAATACGGCCCTTTAAAATTTAAATGTTCCAGCGATTTCATTCCGTCAACCCCTTAGATCACACCAAGAGCTAAACTCAGGTGTTTGCAAGTAGTTTTATTTAAAACGGAGAGAGCTGCCTTCAGCCAGTGTTTTCTGTTGTACTGACATGAGAGTCAAGGCTCCGAGCTCTCGGTCTGCGAACTACATCACTAAGCCTCTTTTAAAAGCATTTAAATAAAAACAGTCCAGCGACTGTACACAATGTAAACAGATTATCATTTTAAAGAGCTAAGCGCATATGAGCTGTTTTATGTGGTTTACGGATGAGCTTCGGAGCTGGCGTTTCTTCGTCCGTGTTCACAAAACTACATATTTTAAAGGCATTAAAAAAAAAAAAAAAAAACACTCCAGCGATTGAACAATAATAGTAGATTAGTGTATTTAAAACGTTAAAATGCTTGCTTATTTGTGCTGCATTTTTGTGGAAACGAATAAGCTAGTAAAGACTGTTTCATAATGGTCTCATCGTTTGAACCACGTTAGTTCAACAAAGTACGGCTGTTGTTAAAGACCTCACCAACTAATAACTTATGCTATTTAACTGATTAGAGTTCTCAAAAAAATGCAACTGTATTGAACATATAATCACTCATTTAATATTTTTTGTTCCCTGTCATTTCGCTGTATTTTCTGTTTGATTTAGCACAGGTTTCCTCTTACGTCATACTCCGAAAGTTCCCTTAGGCATTTGTGCGCATGCGCACTACTCATAAAGGGTGATTTAATAGAGGACGCACAAAAATACAGATTAAAATCATTTATATTTAGGTTAAATATAAGATATGACTTGTAGTGCATGTTAGCTTGCAAATTATGCCCAAGAACATAATTTATTATGCCATATGTCTTACTAACAAGCAATAATGCCTCTAACCACAGGTCACGTACGAAAAATAATGCCCCGTTTAAGGCATTCCACTCCACTGAAGGTGTGGAGCGGAAAATGAAAATAAATACGGCCCTTTAAAATTTAAATGTTCCAGCGATTTCATTCCGTCAACCCCTTAGATCACACCAAGAGCTAAACTCAGGTGTTTGCAAGTAGTTTTATTTAAAACGGAGAGAGCTGCCTTCAGCCAGTGTTTTCTGTTGTACTGACATGAGAGTCAAGGCTCCGAGCTCTCGGTCTGCGAACTACATCACTAAGCCTCTTTTAAAAGCATTTAAATAAAAACAGTCCAGCGACTGTACACAATGTAAACAGATTATCATTTTAAAGAGCTAAGCGCATATGAGCTGTTTTATGTGGTTTACGGATGAGCTTCGGAGCTGGCGTTTCTTCGTCCGTGTTCACAAAACTACATATTTTAAAGGCATTAAAAAAAAAAAAAAAAAAACACTCCAGCGATTGAACAATAATAGTAGATTAGTGTATTTAAAACGTTAAAATGCTTGCTTATTTGTGCTGCATTTTTGTGGAAACGAATAAGCTAGTAAAGACTGTTTCATAATGGTCTCATCGTTTGAACCACGTTAGTTCAACAAAGTACGGCTTTTGTTAAAGACCTCACCAACTAATAACTTATGCTATTTAACTGATTAGAGTTCTCAAAAAAATGCAACTGTATTGAACATATAATCACTCATTTAATATTTTTTGTTCCCTGTCATTTCGCTGTATTTTCTGTTTGATTTAGCACAGGTTCCCTCTTACGTCATACTCCGAAAGTTCCCTTAGGCATTTGTGCGCATGCGCACTACTCATAAAGGGTGATTTAATAGAGGACGCACAAAAATACAGATTAAAATCATTTATATTTAGGTTAAATATAAGATATGATTTGTAGTGCATGTTAGCTTGCAAATTATGCCCAAGAACATAATTTATTATGCCATATGTCTTACTAACAAGCAACAATGCCTCTAAACACAGGTCACGTACGAAAAATAATGCCCCGTTTAAGGCATTCCACTCCACTGAAGGTGTGGAGCGGAAAATGAAAATAAATACGGCCTTTTAAAATTTAAATGTTCCAGCGATTTCATTCCGTCAACCCCTTAGAACACACCAAGAGCTAAACTCAGGTGTTTGCAAGTAGTTTTATTTAAAACGGAGAGAGCTGCCTTCAGCCAGTGTTTTCTGTTGTACTGACATGAGAGTCAAGGCTCCGAGCTCTCGGTCTGCGAACTACATCACTAAGCCTCTTTTAAAAGCATTTAAATAAAAACAGTCCAGCGACTACACAATGTAAACAGATTATCATTTTAAAGAGCTAAGCGCATATGAGCTGTTTTATGTGGTTTACGGATGAGCTTCGGGGCTGGCGTTTCTTCGTCCGTGTTCACAAAACTACATATTTTAAAGGCATTAAAAAAAAAAAAAAAAAAAACACTCCAGCGATTGAACAATAATAGTAGATTAGTGTATTTAAAACGTTAAAATGCTTGCTTATTTGTGCTGCATTTTTGTGGAAACGAATAAGCTAGTAAAGACTGTTTCATATGGTCTCATCGTTTGAACCACGTTAGTTCAACAAAGTACGGCTGTTGTTAAAGACCTCACCAACTAATAACTTATGCTATTTAACTGATTAGAGTTCTCAAAAAAATGCAACTGTATTGAACATATAATCACTCATTTAATATTTTTTGTTCCCTGTCATTTCGCTGTATTTTCTGTTTGATTTAGCACAGGTTTCCTCTTACGTCATACTCCGAAAGTTCCCTTAGGCATTTGTGCGCATGCGCACTACTCATAAAGGGTGATTTAATAGAGGACGCACAAAAATACAGATTAAAATCATTTATATTTAGGTTAAATATAAGATATGACTTGTAGTGCATGTTAGCTTGCAAATTATGCCCAAGAACATAATTTATTATGCCATATGTCTTACTAACAAGCAATAATGCCTCTAACCACAGGTCACGTACGAAAAATAATGCCCCGTTTAAGGCATTCCACTCCACTGAAGGTGTGGAGCGGAAAATGAAAATAAATACGGCCCTTTAAAATTTAAATGTTCCAGCGATTTCATTCCGTCAACCCCTTAGATCACACCAAGAGCTAAACTCAGGTGTTTGCAAGTAGTTTTATTTAAAACGGAGAGAGCTGCCTTCAGCCAGTGTTTTCTGTTGTACTGACATGAGAGTCAAGGCTCCGAGCTCTCGGTCTGCGAACTACATCACTAAGCCTCTTTTAAAAGCATTTAAATAAAAACAGTCCAGCGACTGTACACAATGTAAACAGATTATCATTTTAAAGAGCTAAGCGCATATGAGCTGTTTTATGTGGTTTACGGATGAGCTTCGGAGCTGGCGTTTCTTCGTCCGTGTTCACAAAACTACATATTTTAAAGGCATTAAAAAAAAAAAAAAAAAAAACACTCCAGCGATTGAACAATAATAGTAGATTAGTGTATTTAAAACGTTAAAATGCTTGCTTATTTGTGCTGCATTTTTGTGGAAACGAATAAGCTAGTAAAGACTGTTTCATAATGGTCTCATCGTTTGAACCACGTTAGTTCAACAAAGTACGGCTGTTGTTAAAGACCTCACCAACTAATAACTTATGCTATTTAACTGATTAGAGTTCTCAAAAAATGCAACTGTATTGAACATATAATCACTCATTTAATATTTTTTGTTCCCTGTCATTTCGCTGTATTTTCTGTTTGATTTAGCACAGGTTCCCTCTTACGTCATACTCCGAAAGTTCCCTTAGGCATTTGTGCGCATGCGCACTACTCATAAAGGGTGATTTAATAGAGGACGCACAAAAATACAGATTAAAATCATTTATATTTAGGTTAAATATAAGATATGACTTGTAGTGCATGTTAGCTTGCAAATTATGCCCAAGAACATAATTTATTATGCCATATGTCTTACTAACAAGCAACAATGCCTCTAACCACAGGTCACGTACGAAAAATAATGCCCCGTTCAAGGCATTCCACTCCACTGAAGGTGTGGAGCGGAAAATGAAAATAAATACGGCCTTTTAAAATTTAAATGTTCCAGCGATTTCATTCCGTCAACCCCTTAGATCACACCAAGAGCTAAACTCAGGTGTTTGCAAGTAGTTTTATTTAAAACGGAGAGAGCTGCCTTCAGCCAGTGTTTTCTGTTGTACTGACATGAGAGTCAAGGCTCCGAGCTCTCGGTCTGCGAACTACATCACTAAGCCTCTTTTAAAAGCATTTAAATAAAAACAGTCCAGCGACTGTACACAATGTAAACAGATTATCATTTTAAAGAGCTAAGCGCATATGAGCTGTTTTATGTGGTTTACGGATGAGCTTCGGAGCTGGCGTTTCTTCGTCCGTGTTCACAAAACTACATATTTTAAAGGCATTAAAAAAAAAAAAAAAAAAAACACTCCAGCGATTGAACAATAATAGTAGATTAGTGTATTTAAAACGTTAAAATGCTTGCTTATTTGTGCTGCATTTTTGTGGAAACGAATAAGCTAGTAAAGACTGTTTCATAATGGTCTCATCGTTTGAACCACGTTAGTTCAACAAAGTACGGCTGTTGTTAAAGACCTCACCAACTAATAACTTATGCTATTTAACTGATTAGAGTTCTCAAAAAAATGCAACTGTATTGAACATATAATCACTCATTTAATATTTTTTGTTCCCTGTCATTTCGCTGTATTTCCTGTTTGATTTAGCACAGGTTCCCTCTTACGTCATACTCCGAAAGTTCCCTTAGGCATTTGTGCGCATGCGCACTACTCATAAAGGGTGATTTAATAGAGGACGCACAAAAATACAGATTAAAATCATTTATATTTAGGTTAAATATAAGATATGACTTGTAGTGCATGTTAGCTTGCAAATTATGCCCAAGAACATAATTTATTATGCCATATGTCTTACTAACAAGCAACAATGCCTCTAACCACAGGTCACGTACGAAAAATAATGCCCCGTTTAAGGCATTCCACTCCACTGAAGGTGTGGAGCGGAAAATGAAAATAAATACGGCCTTTTAAAATTTAAATGTTCCAGCGATTTCATTCCGTCAACCCCTTAGAACACACCAAGAGCTAAACTCAGGTGTTTGCAAGTAGTTTTATTTAAAACGGAGAGAGCTGCCTTCAGCCAGTGTTTTCTGTTGTACTGACATGAGAGTCAAGGCTCCGAGCTCTCGGTCTGCGAACTACATCACTAAGCCTCTTTTAAAAGCATTTAAATAAAAACAGTCCAGCGACTGTACACAATGTAAACAGATTATCATTTTAAAGAGCTAAGCGCATATGAGCTGTTTTATGTGGTTTACGGATGAGCTTCGGGGCTGGCGTTTCTTCGTCCGTGTTCACAAAACTACATATTTTAAAGGCATTAAAAAAAAAAAAAAAACACGTCAGCGATTGAACAATAATAGTAGATTAGTGTATTTAAAACGTTAAAATGCTTGCTTATTTGTGCTGCATTTTTGTGGAAACGAATAAGCTAGTAAAGACTGTTTCATATGGTCTCATCGTTTGAACCACGTTAGTTCAACAAAGTACGGCTGTTGTTAAAGACCTCACCAACTAATAACTTATGCTATTTAACTGATTAGAGTTCTCAAAAAAATGCAACTGTATTGAACATATAATCACTCATTTAATATTTTTTGTTCCCTGTCATTTCGCTGTATTTTCTGTTTGATTTAGCACAGGTTCCCTCTTACGTCATACTCCGAAAGTTCCCTTAGGCATTTGTGCGCATGCGCACTACTCATAAAGGGTGATTTAATAGAGGACGCACAAAAATACAGATTAAAATCATTTATATTTAGGTTAAATATAAGATATGACTTGTAGTGCATGTTAGCTTGCAAATTATGCCCAAGAACATAATTTATTATGCCATATGTCTTACTAACAAGCAACAATGCCTCTAACCACAGGTCACGTACGAAAAATAATGCCCCGTTTAAGGCATTCCACTCCACTGAAGGTGTGGAGCGGAAAATGAAAATAAATACGGCCTTTTAAAATTTAAATGTTCCAGCGATTTCATTCCGTCAACCCCTTAGAACACACCAAGAGCTAAACTCAGGTGTTTGCAAGTAGTTTTATTTAAAACGGAGAGAGCTGCCTTCAGCCAGTGTTTTCTGCTGTACTGACATGAGAGTCAAGCCTCCGAGCTCTCGGTCTGCGAACTACATCACTAAGCCTCTTTTAAAAGCATTTAAATAAAAACAGTCCAGCGACTGTACACAATGTAAACAGATTATCATTTTAAAGAGCTAAGCGCATATGAGCTGTTTTATGTGGTTTACGGATGAGCTTCGGGGCTGGCGTTTCTTCGTCCGTGTTCACAAAACTACATATTTTAAAGGCATTAAAAAAAAAATAAAAAAATAAAAAAAAAACACTCCAGCGATTGAACAATAATAGTAGATTAGTGTATTTAAAACGTTAAAATGCTTGCTTATTTGTGCTGCATTTTTGTGGAAACGAATAAGCTAGTAAAGACTGTTTCATATGGTCTCATCGTTTGAACCACGTTAGTTCAACAAAGTACGGCTGTTGTTAAAGACCTCACCAACTAATAACTTATGCTATTTAACTGATTAGAGTTCTCAAAAAAATGCAACTGTATTGAACATATAATCACTCATGTAATATTTTTTGTTCCCTGTCATTTCGCTGTATTTTCTGTTTGATTTAGCACAGGTTCCCTCTTACGTCATACTCCGAAAGTTCCCTTAGGCATTTGTGCGCATGCGCACTACTCATAAAGGGTGATTTAATAGAGGACGCACAAAAATACAGATTAAAATCATTTATATTTAGGTTAAATATAAGATATGATTTGTAGTGCATGTTAGCTTGCAAATTATGCCCAAGAACATAATTTATTATGCCATATGTCTTACTAACAAGCAACAATGCCTCTAAACACAGGTCACGTACGAAAAATAATGCCCCGTTTAAGGCATTCCACTCCACTGAAGGTGTGGAGCGGAAAATGAAAATAAATACGGCCTTTTAAAATTTAAATGTTCCAGCGATTTCATTCCGTCAACCCCTTAGATCACACCAAGAGCTAAACTCAGGTGTTTGCAAGTAGTTTTATTTAAAACGGAGAGAGCTGCCTTCAGCCAGTGTTTTCTGTTGTACTGACATGAGAGTCAAGGCTCCGAGCTCTCGGTCTGCGAACTACATCACTAAGCCTCTTTTAAAAGCATTTAAATAAAAACAGTCCAGCGACTGTACACAATGTAAACAGATTATCATTTTAAAGAGCTAAGCGCATATGAGCTGTTTTATGTGGTTTACGGATGAGCTTCGGAGCTGGCGTTTCTTCGTCCGTGTTCACAAAACTACATATTTTAAAGGCATTAAAAAAAAAAAAAAAACACTCCAGCGATTGAACAATAATAGTAGATTAGTGTATTTAAAACGTTAAAATGCTTGCTTATTTGTGCTGCATTTTTGTGGAAACGAATAAGCTAGTAAAGACTGTTTCATAATGGTCTCATCGTTTGAACCACGTTAGTTCAACAAAGTACGGCTGTTGTTAAAGACCTCACCAACTAATAACTTATGCTAGAGTTCTCAAAAAAATGCAACTGTATTGAACATATAATCACTCATTTAATATTTTTTGTTCCCTGTCATTTCGCTGTATTTTCTGTTTGATTTAGCACAGGTTCCCTCTTACGTCATACTCCGAAAGTTCCCTTAGGCATTTGTGCGCATGCGCACTACTCATAAAGGGTGATTTAATAGAGGACGCACAAAAATACAGATTAAAATCATTTATATTTAGGTTAAATATAAGATATGACTTGTAGTGCATGTTAGCTTGCAAATTATGCCCAAGAACATAATTTATTATGCCATATGTCTTACTAACAAGCAACAATGCCTCTAAACACAGGTCACGTACGAAAAATAATGCCCCGTTCAAGGCATTCCACTCCACTGAAGGTGTGGAGCGGAAAATGAAAATAAATACGGCCTTTTAAAATTTAAATGTTCCAGCGATTTCATTCCGTCAACCCCTTAGAACACACCAAGAGCTAAACTCAGGTGTTTGCAAGTAGTTTTATTTAAAACGGAGAGAGCTGCCTTCAGCCAGTGTTTTCTGTTGTACTGACATGAGAGTCAAGGCTCCGAGCTCTCGGTCTGCGAACTACATCACTAAGCCTCTTTTAAAAGCATTTAAATAAAAACAGTCCAGCGACTGTACACAATGTAAACAGATTATCATTTTAAAGAGCTAAGCGCATATGAGCTGTTTTATGTGGTTTACGGATGAGCTTCGGGGCTGGCGTTTCTTCGTCCGTGTTCACAAAACTACATATTTTAAAGGCATTAAAAAAAACAAACAACAAAAAAAAAAAACACTCCAGCGATTGAACAATAATAGTAGATTAGTGTATTTAAAACGTTAAAATGCTTGCTTATTTGTGCTGCATTTTTGTGGAAACGAATAAGCTAGTAAAGACTGTTTCATATGGTCTCATCGTTTGAACCACGTTAGTTCAACAAAGTACGGCTGTTGTTAAAGACCTCACCAACTAATAACTTATGCTATTTAACTGATTAGAGTTCTCAAAAAAATGCAACTGTATTGAACATATAATCACTCATTTAATATTTTTTGTTCCCTGTCATTTCGCTGTATTTCCTGTTTGATTTAGCACAGGTTCCCTCTTACGTCATACTCCGAAAGTTCCCTTAGGCATTTGTGCGCATGCGCACTACTCATAAAGGGTGATTTAATAGAGGACGCACAAAAATACAGATTAAAATCATTTATATTTAGGTTAAATATAAGATATGACTTGTAGTGCATGTTAGCTTGCAAATTATGCCCAAGAACATAATTTATTATGCCATATGTCTTACTAACAAGCAATAATGCCTCTAACCACAGGTCACGTACGAAAAATAATGCCCCGTTTAAGGCATTCCACTCCACTGAAGGTGTGGAGCGGAAAATGAAAATAAATACGGCCCTTTAAAATTTAAATGTTCCAGCGATTTCATTCCGTCAACCCCTTAGATCACACCAAGAGCTAAACTCAGGTGTTTGCAAGTAGTTTTATTTAAAACGGAGAGAGCTGCCTTCAGCCAGTGTTTTCTGTTGTACTGACATGAGAGTCAAGGCTCCGAGCTCTCGGTCTGCGAACTACATCACTAAGCCTCTTTTAAAAGCATTTAAATAAAAACAGTCCAGCGACTGTACACAATGTAAACAGATTATCATTTTAAAGAGCTAAGCGCATATGAGCTGTTTTATGTGGTTTACGGATGAGCTTCGGAGCTGGCGTTTCTTCGTCCGTGTTCACAAAACTACATATTTTAAAGGCATTAAAAAAAAAAAAAAAAAACACTCCAGCGATTGAACAATAATAGTAGATTAGTGTATTGAAAACGTTAAAATGCTTGCTTATTTGTGCTGCATTTTTGTGGAAACGAATTAGCTAGTAAATACTGTTTCATGTATATGGTCTCATCGTTTGAACCACATAGTTCAACAAAGTACGGCCGTTTTTAATGACCTCACCAACTAATAACTTATGCTATTCAACTGATTAGAGTTCTCAAAAAAATGCAACTGTATTGAACATATAATCACTCATTTAATGTTTTTTATTCCCTGTCATTTCGCTGTATTTTCTGTTTGATTTAGCACAGGTTCCCTCTTACGTCATACTCGGAAAGTTCCCTTAGGCATTTGTGCGCATGCGCACTACTCATAAATGGTGCTTTATAGAGGACGCACAAAAATACTGAATAAAATCATTTATATTTAGGTTAAACGGAGGATATAGCTTGTACTGCATTATAGTGTAGCCAGTAACACCTAGTGTACAATAGATACTCTACTTCCCTTGTGTATCAATATGAATGATAGGACACACAGTAACAGGCCAGATCACCAGATTCGCTATGGAGGGCAAAAATTAGGCAATTAAATCAACACAAGGACCAGACAGACCAAGAGAATGACTTTACCAATGTAACTTTTTACTTTAAATTGAAATGAGTAAAATAATGGAATGTAATGACAGCAAAATGAATAAATAAAATAAAATACAATAATGAGTTCTTCTTTTTTCCTCCAGGAAAGTATGCTTTTTTTGGGGGTTATTTTCCAAACATCTATTTATGATGTATTTGTTCACTGGACTATTTATTTTGATATGTATAATATTACTTATATTTCAATTTATTTTACTTTAATACTGGTATATTTTAACTTCTGCTAGGTGGTTTCCTTTGAGGTTTAAATTGTTTCTTTGAATAAACCTGACTCAAAACAAAACCCACAATATGAAACAGCTGTAACAATCAGATTTGTATAACAAAAAAAAAAAAAACACTTGACTGTAAAAACTTACAGTAATTCAATGTAAACAATTTTAGTCCATGAAATGAGTGAGTGTCAGTGTGTGTGTATATGCAAATGTAACGAAAGTGCCTTGAAATCGAATGAATCCAACGAATGTAAAGTCTCTTGGTGCAGTAATGGTAGTGCATTTCTTGTGGTGTAATGTCCAACCAGGCACGGACAACTCTTTATAGAACTTAGTGGTAGAGTAACGGATGAGAAATACCACACAATAGATGAATCCCGTTGGTAACAGCAATTAAGGCACAGATCACAATGTAGAACAGAAATCCCTCTCGTCTCTGCCTACGGTTCCGGGTGGCTCGCCATCTCAGATCACAGTTTCAACCTCACAAAAAAAACTTGACCTGTTTACACAAACAGGATCACAAATATTTCAGACAATTTATATGACTGTATTACCCTCACAGCTCAAGAAAATGACATTTAAACACCAACAGTGATTATAAAAATACAATCTGAGCACTTTTGTCACTTAATGTGCAATTATAACATTCACATGTGTGATAATAATGCAGAGCTAGTAAGCATTTCATCACATACACCAGTACATTCTTAAGTGCATAGTATATTAACACACAACCTTTAACAGTAACTACATATACACTCACATAAACACATTAGAATGCCAATATAACACATTGACTCAAAATTACAACAAATTAAACATTGTTTGGTTTAAAACTCACCAAATCCGGGTGATATCAATATCAAATTATAAACCGCATCTGGAGATACAGGCCTCACGATCCACTAGCATCCGCTTCAATCATCAAACATCACACTTTTAATCTCTCTTCTGACACCCGCGATTTTCTAGCGTGTTTCTCTTCTCTCGCTATGCGTCTCATCACAGTGACATCACACAGAGCGCCGACCATATGACAAAACATTATGCTTTCTTTTTAGTTAAAAATTATTATTTTTTTAGTTTTCACTTTT
The DNA here is from genome assembly GCF_049309525.1 of Garra rufa. NCBI lineage: Eukaryota > Metazoa > Chordata > Actinopteri > Cypriniformes > Cyprinidae > Garra > Garra rufa. Next base: position 150,858 of record NW_027394287.1, read on the forward strand.
CAGAATAGCCTTTTTTAGACTATTTTTAAAAGAAATTAATATTCTTTTGTGAAAATAAATTCATACTAATTTATAGTTAATTTCCTCTAACCAGCTCAATCCTAATATGGGTTACATTAGCTTGCAAATTATACCCAAGAACATAATTTATTAAGCCATATGTCTTACTAACAAGAAACAATGCCTCTAACCACAGGTCACGTACGAAAAATAATGCCCCGTTAAAGCCATTCAAAAATGAAAATAAATACGGCCTTTTAAAATTTAAATGTTCCAGCGATTTCATTCCATCAACCCCTTAGAACACACCAAGAGCTAATTTCAGGTGTTTGCGAGTAGTTTTATTTAAAACGGAGAGAGCTGACTTCAGCCAGTGTTTTCTGTTGTACTGACATGAGAGTCAAGGCTCCGAGCTCTCGGTCTGCGAACTACATCACTGAGCCTCTTTTAAAAGCATTTAAATAAAAACACTCCAGCGACTGTACGCAATGTAAACATAATATCATTTTAAAGAGCTATATTAAGCGCATATGAGCTGTTTTATATGGTTTACTGATGAGCTTCAGGGCTGGCGTTTCTTCGTCCGTGTTCACAAAACTACATATTTTAAAGGCATTAAAACAAATAAAAAATAAAAACACTCCAGCGATTGAACAGTACTAGTAGATTAGTGTATTGAAAACGTTAAAATGCTTGCTTATTTGTGCTGCAATTTTGTGGAAACGAATTAGCTAGTAAAGACTGTTTCATGAATATGGTCTCATCGTTTGAACCACATAGTTCAACAAAGTACGGCCGTTTTTAATGACCTCACCAACTAATAACTTATGCTATTTAACTGATTAGAGTTCTCAAAAAAAATGCAACTGTATTGAACATATAATCACTCATTTAATATTTTTTGTTCCCTGTCATTTCGCTGTATTTTCTGTTTGATTTAGCACAGGTTCCCTCTTACGTCATACTCCGAAAGTTCCCTTAGGCATTTGTGCGCATGCGCACTACTCATAAATGGTGCTTTATAGAGGACGCACAAAAATACTGAATAAAATCATTTATATTTAGGTTAAACGTAGGATATTGCTTGTACTGCATGTTAGCTTGCACATTATACCCAAGAACATAATTTATTAAGCCATATGTCTTACTAACACGAAACAATGCCACAGGTCACGTACGAAAAATAATGCCCCGTTTAGGCCATTCCACTCCACTGAAGGGGTGGAGCGGAAAAATGAAAATAAATACGGCCTTTTAAAATTTAAATGTTCCAGCGATTTCATTCCGACAACCCCTTTTAGAACACACCAAGAGCTAAAATCAGGTGTTTGCGAGTAGTTTTATTTAAAACGGAGAGAGCTGCCTTCAGCCAGTGTTTTCTGTTGTACTGACATGAGAGTCAAGGCTCCGAGCTCTCGGTCTGCGAACTACATCACTAAGCCTCTTTTAAAAGCATTTAAATAAAAACAGTCCAGCGACTGTACACAATGTAAACAGATTATCATTTTAAAGAGCTAAGCGCATATGAGCTGTTTTATGTGGTTTACGGATGAGCTTCGGGGCTGGCGTTTCTTCGTCCGTGTTCACAAAACTACATATTTTAAAGGCATTAAAAAAAAAAAATAATAAAAAAAAAAACACTTCAGCGATTGAACAATAATAGTAGATTACTGTATTTAAAACGTTAAAATGCTTGCTTATTTGTGCTGCATTTTTGTGGAAACGAATAAGCTAGTAAAGACTGTTTCATATGGTCTCATCGTTTGAACCACGTTAGTTCAACAAAGTACGGCTGTTGTTAAAGACCTCACCAACTAATAACTTATATGCTATTTAACTGATTAGAGTTCTCAAAAAAAATGCAACTGTATTGAACATATAATCACTCATTTAATATTTTTTGTTCCCTGTCATTTCGCTGTATTTTCTGTTTGATTTAGCACAGGTTCCCTCTTACGTCATACTCCGAAAGTTCCCTTAGGCATTTGTGCGCATGCGCACTACTCATAAAGGGTGATTTAATAGAGGACGCACAAAAATACAGATTAAAATCATTTATATTTAGGTTAAATATAAGATATGACTTGTAGTGCATGTTAGCTTGCAAATTATGCCCAAGAACATAATTTATTATGCCATATGTCTTACTAACAAGCAACAATGCCTCTAACCACAGGTCACGTACGAAAAATAATGCCCCGTTTAAGGCATATCCACTGAAGGTGTGGAGCTGAAAATGAAAATAAATACGGCCTTTTAAAATTTAAATGTTCCAGCGATTTCATTCCGTCAACCCCTTAGAACACAGCAAGAGCTAAACTCAGGTGTTTGCAAGTAGTTTTATTCAAAACGGAGAGAGCTGCCTTCAGCCAGTGTTTTCTGTTGTACTGACATGAGAGTCAAGGATTCGAGCTCTCGGTCTGCGAGCTACATCACTAAGCCTCTTTTAAAAGCATTTAAATAAAAACAGTCCAGCGACTGTACACAATGTAAACAGTTTATCATTTTAAAGAGCTAAGCGCATATGAGCTGTTTTATGTGGTTTACGGATGAGCTTCGGGGCTGGCGTTTCTTCGTCCGTGTTCACAAAACTACATATTTTAAAGGCATTAAAAAAAAAAAAAAAAAAAAAAACACTCCAGCGATTGAACAATAATAGTAGATTAGTGTATTTAAAACGTTAAAATGCTTGCTTATTTGTGCTGCATTTTTGTGGAAACGAATAAGCTAGTAAAGACTGTTTCATATGGTCTCATCGTTTGAACCACGTTAGTTCAACAAAGTACGGCTGTTGTTAAAGACCTCACCAACTAATAACTTATATGCTATTTAACTGATTAGAGTTCTCAAAAAAAATGCAACTGTATTGAACATATAATCACTCATTTAATATTTTTTGTTCCCTGTCATTTCGCTGTATTTTCTGTTTGATTTAGCACAGGTTCCCTCTTACGTCATACTCCGAAAGTTCCCTTAGGCATTTGTGCGCATGCGCACTACTCATAAAGGGTGATTTAATAGAGGACGCACAAAAATACAGATTAAAATCATTTATATTTAGGTTAAATATAAGATATGACTTGTAGTGCATGTTAGCTTGCAAATTATGCCCAAGAACATAATTTATTATGCCATATGTCTTACTAACAAGCAACAATGCCTCTAACCACAGGTCACGTACGAAAAATAATGCCCCGTTTAAGGCATATCCACTGAAGGTGTGGAGCTGAAAATGAAAATAAATACGGCCTTTTAAAATTTAAATGTTCCAGCGATTTCATTCCGTCAACCCCTTAGAACACAGCAAGAGCTAAACTCAGGTGTTTGCAAGTAGTTTTATTCAAAACGGAGAGAGCTGCCTTCAGCCAGTGTTTTCTGTTGTACTGACATGAGAGTCAAGGATTCGAGCTCTCGGTCTGCGAGCTACATCACTAAGCCTCTTTTAAAAGCATTTAAATAAAAACAGTCCAGCGACTGTACACAATGTAAACAGTTTATCATTTTAAAGAGCTAAGCGCATATGAGCTGTTTTATGTGGTTTACGGATGAGCTTCGGGGCTGGCGTTTCTTCGTCCGTGTTCACAAAACTACATATTTTAAAGGCATTAAAAAAAAAAAAAAAAAAAAAAAAAAACACTATAGCGATTGAACAATAATAGTAGATTAGTGTATTTAAAACGTTAAAATGCTTGCTTATTTGTGCTGCATTTTTGTGGAAACGAATAAGCTAGTAAAGACTGTTTCATATGGTCTCATCGTTTGAACCACGTTAGTTCAACAAAGTACGGCTGTTGTTAAAGACCTCACCAACTAATAACTTATGCTATTTAACTGATTAGAGTTCTCAAAAAAATGCAACTGTATTGAACATATAATCACTCATTTAATATTTTTTGTTCCCTGTCATTTCGCTGTATTTCCTGTTTGATTTAGCACAGGTTCCCTCTTACGTCATACTCCGAAAGTTCCCTTAGGCATTTGTGCGCATGCGCACTACTCATAAAGGGTGATTTAATAGAGGACGCACAAAAATACAGATTAAAATCATTTATATTTAGGTTAAATATAAGATATGACTTGTAGTGCATGTTAGCTTGCAAATTATGCCCAAGAACATAATTTATTATGCCATATGTCTTACTAACAAGCAATAATGCCTCTAACCACAGGTCACGTACGAAAAATAATGCCCCGTTTAAGGCATTCCACTCCACTGAAGGTGTGGAGCGGAAAATGAAAATAAATACGGCCCTTTAAAATTTAAATGTTCCAGCGATTTCATTCCGTCAACCCCTTAGATCACACCAAGAGCTAAACTCAGGTGTTTGCAAGTAGTTTTATTTAAAACGGAGAGAGCTGCCTTCAGCCAGTGTTTTCTGTTGTACTGACATGAGAGTCAAGGCTCCGAGCTCTCGGTCTGCGAACTACATCACTAAGCCTCTTTTAAAAGCATTTAAATAAAAACAGTCCAGCGACTGTACACAATGTAAACAGATTATCATTTTAAAGAGCTAAGCGCATATGAGCTGTTTTATGTGGTTTACGGATGAGCTTCGGAGCTGGCGTTTCTTCGTCCGTGTTCACAAAACTACATATTTTAAAGGCATTAAAAAAAAAAAAAAAAAAACACTCCAGCGATTGAACAATAATAGTAGATTAGTGTATTTAAAACGTTAAAATGCTTGCTTATTTGTGCTGCATTTTTGTGGAAACGAATAAGCTAGTAAAGACTGTTTCATAATGGTCTCATCGTTTGAACCACGTTAGTTCAACAAAGTACGGCTGTTGTTAAAGACCTCACCAACTAATAACTTATGCTATTTAACTGATTAGAGTTCTCAAAAAAATGCAACTGTATTGAACATATAATCACTCATTTAATATTTTTTGTTCCCTGTCATTTCGCTGTATTTTCTGTTTGATTTAGCACAGGTTCCCTCTTACGTCATACTCCGAAAGTTCCCTTAGGCATTTGTGCGCATGCGCACTACTCATAAAGGGTGATTTAATAGAGGACGCACAAAAATACAGATTAAAATCATTTATATTTAGGTTAAATATAAGATATGATTTGTAGTGCATGTTGGCTTGCAAATTATGCCCAAGAACATAATTTATTATGCCATATGTCTTACTAACAAGCAACAATGCCTCTAAACACAGGTCACGTACGAAAAATAATGCCCCATTTAAGGCATTCCACTCCACTAAAGGTGTGGAGCGGAAAATGAAATTAAATACGGCCCTTTAAAATTTAAATGTTCCAGCGATTTCATTCCGTCAACCCCTTAGATCACACCAAGAGCTAAACTCAGGTGTTTGCAAGTAGTTTTATTTAAAACGGAGAGAGCTGCCTTCAGCCAGTGTTTTCTGTTGTACTGACATGAGAGTCAAGGCTCCGAGCTCTCGGTCTGCGAACTACATCACTAAGCCTCTTTTAAAAGCATTTAAATAAAAACAGTCCAGCGACTGTACACAATGTAAACAGATTATCATTTTAAAGAGCTAAGCGCATATGAGCTGTTTTATGTGGTTTACGGATGAGCTTCGGAGCTGGCGTTTCTTCGTCCGTGTTCACAAAACTACATATTTTAAAGGCATTAAAAAAAAAAAAAAAAAAAAACACTCCAGCGATTGAACAATAATAGTAGATTAGTGTATTTAAAACGTTAAAATGCTTGCTTATTTGTGCTGCATTTTTGTGGAAACGAATAAGCTAGTAAAGACTGTTTCATAATGGTCTCATCGTTTGAACCACGTTAGTTCAACAAAGTACGGCTGTTGTTAAAGACCTCACCAACTAATAACTTATGCTATTTAACTGATTAGAGTTCTCAAAAAAATGCAACTGTATTGAACATATAATCACTCATTTAATATTTTTTGTTCCCTGTCATTTCGCTGTATTTTCTGTTTGATTTAGCACAGGTTCCCTCTTACGTCATACTCCGAAAGTTCCCTTAGGCATTTGTGCGCATGCGCACTACTCATAAAGGGTGATTTAATAGAGGACGCACAAAAATACAGATTAAAATCATTTATATTTAGGTTAAATATAAGATATGATTTGTAGTGCATGTTAGCTTGCAAATTATGCCCAAGAACATAATTTATTATGCCATATGTCTTACTAACAAGCAACAATGCCTCTAAACACAGGTCACGTACGAAAAATAATGCCCCGTTTAAGGCATTCCACTCCACTGAAGGTGTGGAGCGGAAAATGAAAATAAATACGGCCTTTTAAAATTTAAATGTTCCAGCGATTTCATTCCGTCAACCCCTTAGAACACACCAAGAGCTAAACTCAGGTGTTTGCAAGTAGTTTTATTTAAAACGGAGAGAGCTGCCTTCAGCCAGTGTTTTCTGTTGTACTGACATGAGAGTCAAGGCTCCGAGCTCTCGGTCTGCGAACTACATCACTAAGCCTCTTTTAAAAGCATTTAAATAAAAACAGTCCAGCGACTACACAATGTAAACAGATTATCATTTTAAAGAGCTAAGCGCATATGAGCTGTTTTATGTGGTTTACGGATGAGCTTCGGGGCTGGCGTTTCTTCGTCCGTGTTCACAAAACTACATATTTTAAAGGCATTAAAAAAAAAAAAAAAAAAAAAAAAACACTCCAGCGATTGAACAATAATAGTAGATTAGTGTATTTAAAACGTTAAAATGCTTGCTTATTTGTGCTGCATTTTTGTGGAAACGAATAAGCTAGTAAAGACTGTTTCATATGGTCTCATCGTTTGAACCACGTTAGTTCAACAAAGTACGGCTGTTGTTAAAGACCTCACCAACTAATAACTTATGCTATTTAACTGATTAGAGTTCTCAAAAAAATGCAACTGTATTGAACATATAATCACTCATTTAATATTTTTTGTTCCCTGTCATTTCGCTGTATTTTCTGTTTGATTTAGCACAGGTTTCCTCTTACGTCATACTCCGAAAGTTCCCTTAGGCATTTGTGCGCATGCGCACTACTCATAAAGGGTGATTTAATAGAGGACGCACAAAAATACAGATTAAAATCATTTATATTTAGGTTAAATATAAGATATGACTTGTAGTGCATGTTAGCTTGCAAATTATGCCCAAGAACATAATTTATTATGCCATATGTCTTACTAACAAGCAATAATGCCTCTAACCACAGGTCACGTACGAAAAATAATGCCCCGTTTAAGGCATTCCACTCCACTGAAGGTGTGGAGCGGAAAATGAAAATAAATACGGCCCTTTAAAATTTAAATGTTCCAGCGATTTCATTCCGTCAACCCCTTAGATCACACCAAGAGCTAAACTCAGGTGTTTGCAAGTAGTTTTATTTAAAACGGAGAGAGCTGCCTTCAGCCAGTGTTTTCTGTTGTACTGACATGAGAGTCAAGGCTCCGAGCTCTCGGTCTGCGAACTACATCACTAAGCCTCTTTTAAAAGCATTTAAATAAAAACAGTCCAGCGACTGTACACAATGTAAACAGATTATCATTTTAAAGAGCTAAGCGCATATGAGCTGTTTTATGTGGTTTACGGATGAGCTTCGGAGCTGGCGTTTCTTCGTCCGTGTTCACAAAACTACATATTTTAAAGGCATTAAAGAAAAAAAAAAAAAAAAAAAAAAAAAAAACACTCCAGCGATTGAACAATAATAGTAGATTAGTGTATTTAAAACGTTAAAATGCTTGCTTATTTGTGCTGCATTTTTGTGGAAACGAATAAGCTAGTAAAGACTGTTTCATAATGGTCTCATCGTTTGAACCACGTTAGTTCAACAAAGTACGGCTGTTGTTAAAGACCTCACCAACTAATAACTTATGCTATTTAACTGATTAGAGTTCTCAAAAAAATGCAACTGTATTGAACATATAATCACTCATTTAATATTTTTTGTTCCCTGTCATTTCGCTGTATTTTCTGTTTGATTTAGCACAGGTTCCCTCTTACGTCATACTCCGAAAGTTCCCTTAGGCATTTGTGCGCATGCGCACTACTCATAAAGGGTGATTTAATAGAGGACGCACAAAAATACAGATTAAAATCATTTATATTTAGGTTAAATATAAGATATGATTTGTAGTGCATGTTGGCTTGCAAATTATGCCCAAGAACATAATTTATTATGCCATATGTCTTACTAACAAGCAACAATGCCTCTAAACACAGGTCACGTACGAAAAATAATGCCCCATTTAAGGCATTCCACTCCACTAAAGGTGTGGAGCGGAAAATGAAATTAAATACGGCCCTTTAAAATTTAAATGTTCCAGCGATTTCATTCCGTCAACCCCTTAGATCACACCAAGAGCTAAACTCAGGTGTTTGCAAGTAGTTTTATTTAAAACGGAGAGAGCTGCCTTCAGCCAGTGTTTTCTGTTGTACTGACATGAGAGTCAAGGCTCCGAGCTCTCGGTCTGCGAACTACATCACTAAGCCTCTTTTAAAAGCATTTAAATAAAAACAGTCCAGCGACTGTACACAATGTAAACAGATTATCATTTTAAAGAGCTAAGCGCATATGAGCTGTTTTATGTGGTTTACGGATGAGCTTCGGAGCTGGCGTTTCTTCGTCCGTGTTCACAAAACTACATATTTTAAAGGCATTAAAAAAAAAAAAAAACACTCCAGCGATTGAACAATAATAGTAGATTAGTGTATTTAAAACGTTAAAATGCTTGCTTATTTGTGCTGCATTTTTGTGGAAACGAATAAGCTAGTAAAGACTGTTTCATATGGTCTCATCGTTTGAACCACGTTAGTTCAACAAAGTACGGCTGTTGTTAAAGACCTCACCAACTAATAACTTATGCTATTTAACTGATTAGAGTTCTCAAAAAAATGCAACTGTATTGAACATATAATCACTCATTTAATATTTTTTGTTCCCTGTCATTTCGCTGTATTTTCTGTTTGATTTAGCACAGGTTCCCTCTTACGTCATACTCCGAAAGTTCCCTTAGGCATTTGTGCGCATGCGCACTACTCATAAAGGGTGATTTAATAGAGGACGCACAAAAATACAGATTAAAATCATTTATATTTAGGTTAAATATAAGATATGACTTGTAGTGCATGTTAGCTTGCAAATTATGCCCAAGAACATAATTTATTATGCCATATGTCTTACTAACAAGCAATAATGCCTCTAACCACAGGTCACGTACGAAAAATAATGCCCCGTTTAAGGCATTCCACTCCACTGAAGGTGTGGAGCGGAAAATGAAAATAAATACGGCCCTTTAAAATTTAAATGTTCCAGCGATTTCATTCCGTCAACCCCTTAGATCACTCCAAGAGCTAAACTCAGGTGTTTGCAAGTAGTTTTATTTAAAACGGAGAGAGCTGCCTTCAGCCAGTGTTTTCTGTTGTACTGACATGAGAGTCAAGGCTCCGAGCTCTCGGTCTGCGAACTACATCACTAAGCCTCTTTTAAAAGCATTTAAATAAAAACAGTCCAGCGACTGTACACAATGTAAACAGATTATCATTTTAAAGAGCTAAGCGCATATGAGCTGTTTTATGTGGTTTACGGATGAGCTTCGGAGCTGGCGTTTCTTCGTCCGTGTTCACAAAACTACATATTTTAAAGGCATTAAAAAAAAAAAAAAAAAAAAAAAAAAACACTCCAGCGATTGAACAATAATAGTAGATTAGTGTATTTAAAACGTTAAAATGCTTGCTTATTTGTGCTGCATTTTTGTGGAAACGAATAAGCTAGTAAAGACTGTTTCATAATGGTCTCATCGTTTGAACCACGTTAGTTCAACAAAGTACGGCTGTTGTTAAAGACCTCACCAACTAATAACTTATGCTATTTAACTGATTAGAGTTCTCAAAAAAATGCAACTGTATTGAACATATAATCACTCATTTAATATTTTTTGTTCCCTGTCATTTCGCTGTATTTTCTGTTTGATTTAGCACAGGTTCCCTCTTACGTCATACTCCGAAAGTTCCCTTAGGCATTTGTGCGCATGCGCACTACTCATAAAGGGTGATTTAATAGAGGACGCACAAAAATACAGATTAAAATCATTTATATTTAGGTTAAATATAAGATATGATTTGTAGTGCATGTTAGCTTGCAAATTATGCCCAAGAACATAATTTATTATGCCATATGTCTTACTAACAAGCAACAATGCCTCTAAACACAGGTCACGTACGAAAAATAATGCCCCGTTTAAGGCATTCCACTCCACTGAAGGTGTGGAGCGGAAAATGAAAATAAATACGGCCTTTTAAAATTTAAATGTTCCAGCGATTTCATTCCGTCAACCCCTTAGATCACACCAAGAGCTAAACTCAGGTGTTTGCAAGTAGTTTTATTTAAAACGGAGAGAGCTGCCTTCAGCCAGTGTTTTCTGTTGTACTGACATGAGAGTCAAGGCTCCGAGCTCTCGGTCTGCGAACTACATCACTAAGCCTCTTTTAAAAGCATTTAAATAAAAACAGTCCAGCGACTGTACACAATGTAAACAGATTATCATTTTAAAGAGCTAAGCGCATATGAGCTGTTTTATGTGGTTTACGGATGAGCTTCGGAGCTGGCGTTTCTTCGTCCGTGTTCACAAAACTACATATTTTAAAGGCATTAAAAAAAAAAAAAAAAAAAACACTCCAGCGATTGAACAATAATAGTAGATTAGTGTATTTAAAACGTTAAAATGCTTGCTTATTTGTGCTGCATTTTTGTGGAAACGAATAAGCTAGTAAAGACTGTTTCATAATGGTCTCATCGTTTGAACCACGTTAGTTCAACAAAGTACGGCTGTTGTTAAAGACCTCACCAACTAATAACTTATGCTATTTAACTGATTAGAGTTCTCAAAAAAATGCAACTGTATTGAACATATAATCACTCATTTAATATTTTTTGTTCCCTGTCATTTCGCTGTATTTCCTGTTTGATTTAGCACAGGTTCCCTCTTACGTCATACTCCGAAAGTTCCCTTAGGCATTTGTGCGCATGCGCACTACTCATAAAGGGTGATTTAATAGAGGACGCACAAAAATACAGATTAAAATCATTTATATTTAGGTTAAATATAAGATATGACTTGTAGTGCATGTTAGCTTGCAAATTATGCCCAAGAACATAATTTATTATGCCATATGTCTTACTAACAAGCAACAATGCCTCTAACCACAGGTCACGTACGAAAAATAATGCCCCGTTTAAGGCATTCCACTCCACTGAAGGTGTGGAGCGGAAAATGAAAATAAATACGGCCTTTTAAAATTTAAATGTTCCAGCGATTTCATTCCGTCAACCCCTTAGAACACACCAAGAGCTAAACTCAGGTGTTTGCAAGTAGTTTTATTTAAAACGGAGAGAGCTGCCTTCAGCCAGTGTTTTCTGTTGTACTGACATGAGAGTCAAGGCTCCGAGCTCTCGGTCTGCGAACTACATCACTAAGCCTCTTTTAAAAGCATTTAAATAAAAACAGTCCAGCGACTGTACACAATGTAAACAGATTATCATTTTAAAGAGCTAAGCGCATATGAGCTGTTTTATGTGGTTTACGGATGAGCTTCGGGGCTGGCGTTTCTTCGTCCGTGTTCACAAAACTACATATTTTAAAGGCATTAAAAAAAAAAAAAAAACACGTCAGCGATTGAACAATAATAGTAGATTAGTGTATTTAAAACGTTAAAATGCTTGCTTATTTGTGCTGCATTTTTGTGGAAACGAATAAGCTAGTAAAGACTGTTTCATATGGTCTCATCGTTTGAACCACGTTAGTTCAACAAAGTACGGCTGTTGTTAAAGACCTCACCAACTAATAACTTATGCTATTTAACTGATTAGAGTTCTCAAAAAAATGCAACTGTATTGAACATATAATCACTCATTTAATATTTTTTGTTCCCTGTCATTTCGCTGTATTTCCTGTTTGATTTAGCACAGGTTCCCTCTTACGTCATACTCCGAAAGTTCCCTTAGGCATTTGTGCGCATGCGCACTACTCATAAAGGGTGATTTAATAGAGGACGCACAAAAATACAGATTAAAATCATTTATATTTAGGTTAAATATAAGATATGACTTGTAGTGCATGTTAGCTTGCAAATTATGCCCAAGAACATAATTTATTATGCCATATGTCTTACTAACAAGCAATAATGCCTCTAACCACAGGTCACGTACGAAAAATAATGCCCCGTTTAAGGCATTCCACTCCACTGAAGGTGTGGAGCGGAAAATGAAAATAAATACGGCCCTTTAAAATTTAAATGTTCCAGCGATTTCATTCCGTCAACCCCTTAGATCACACCAAGAGCTAAACTCAGGTGTTTGCAAGTAGTTTTATTTAAAACGGAGAGAGCTGCCTTCAGCCAGTGTTTTCTGTTGTACTGACATGAGAGTCAAGGCTCCGAGCTCTCGGTCTGCGAACTACATCACTAAGCCTCTTTTAAAAGCATTTAAATAAAAACAGTCCAGCGACTGTACACAATGTAAACAGATTATCATTTTAAAGAGCTAAGCGCATATGAGCTGTTTTATGTGGTTTACGGATGAGCTTCGGAGCTGGCGTTTCTTCGTCCGTGTTCACAAAACTACATATTTTAAAGGCATTAAAAAAAAAAAAAAAAAACACTCCAGCGATTGAACAATAATAGTAGATTAGTGTATTGAAAACGTTAAAATGCTTGCTTATTTGTGCTGCATTTTTGTGGAAACGAATTAGCTAGTAAATACTGTTTCATGTATATGGTCTCATCGTTTGAACCACATAGTTCAACAAAGTACGGCCGTTTTTAATGACCTCACCAACTAATAACTTATGCTATTCAACTGATTAGAGTTCTCAAAAAAATGCAACTGTATTGAACATATAATCACTCATTTAATGTTTTTTATTCCCTGTCATTTCGCTGTATTTTCTGTTTGATTTAGCACAGGTTCCCTCTTACGTCATACTCGGAAAGTTCCCTTAGGCATTTGTGCGCATGCGCACTACTCATAAATGGTGCTTTATAGAGGACGCACAAAAATACTGAATAAAATCATTTATATTTAGGTTAAACGGAGGATATAGCTTGTACTGCATTATAGTGTAGCCAGTAACACCTAGTGTACAATAGATACTCTACTTCCCTTGTGTATCAATATGAATGATAGGACACACAGTAACAGGCCAGATCACCAGATTCGCTATGGAGGGCAAAAATTAGGCAATTAAATCAACACAAGGACCAGACAGACCAAGAGAATGACTTTACCAATGTAACTTTTTACTTTAAATTGAAATGAGTAAAATAATGGAATGTAATGACAGCAAAATGAATAAATAAAATAAAATACAATAATGAGTTCTTCTTTTTTCCTCCAGGAAAGTATGCTTTTTTTGGGGGTTATTTTCCAAACATCTATTTATGATGTATTTGTTCACTGGACTATTTATTTTGATATGTATAATATTACTTATATTTCAATTTATTTTACTTTAATACTGGTATATTTTAACTTCTGCTAGGTGGTTTCCTTTGAGGTTTAAATTGTTTCTTTGAATAAACCTGACTCAAAACAAAACCCACAATATGAAACAGCTGTAACAATCAGATTTGTATAACAAAAAAAAAAAAAACACTTGACTGTAAAAACTTACAGTAATTCAATGTAAACAATTTTAGTCCATGAAATGAGTGAGTGTCAGTGTGTGTGTATATGCAAATGTAACGAAAGTGCCTTGAAATCGAATGAATCCAACGAATGTAAAGTCTCTTGGTGCAGTAATGGTAGTGCATTTCTTGTGGTGTAATGTCCAACCAGGCACGGACAACTCTTTATAGAACTTAGTGGTAGAGTAACGGATGAGAAATACCACACAATAGATGAATCCCGTTGGTAACAGCAATTAAGGCACAGATCACAATGTAGAACAGAAATCCCTCTCGTCTCTGCCTACGGTTCCGGGTGGCTCGCCATCTCAGATCACAGTTTCAACCTCACAAAAAAAACTTGACCTGTTTACACAAACAGGATCACAAATATTTCAGACAATTTATATGACTGTATTACCCTCACAGCTCAAGAAAATGACATTTAAACACCAACAGTGATTATAAAAATACAATCTGAGCACTTTTGTCACTTAATGTGCAATTATAACATTCACATGTGTGATAATAATGCAGAGCTAGTAAGCATTTCATCACATACACCAGTACATTCTTAAGTGCATAGTATATTAACACACAACCTTTAACAGTAACTACATATACACTCACATAAACACATTAGAATGCCAATATAACACATTGACTCAAAATTACAACAAATTAAACATTGTTTGGTTTAAAACTCACCAAATCCGGGTGATATCAATATCAAATTATAAACCGCATCTGGAGATACAGGCCTCACGATCCACTAGCATCCGCTTCAATCATCAAACATCACACTTTTAATCTCTCTTCTGACACCCGCGATTTTCTAGCGTGTTTCTCTTCTCTCGCTATGCGTCTCATCACAGTGACATCACACAGAGCGCCGACCATATGACAAAACATTATGCTTTCTTTTTAGTTAAAAATTATTATTTTTTTAGTTTTCACTTTTCAGAATAGCCTTTTTTAGACTATTTTTAAAAGAAATTAATATTCTTTTGTGAAAATAAATTCATACTAATTTATAGTTAATTTCCTCTAACCAGCTCAATCCTAATATGGGTTACATTAGCTTGCAAATTATACCCAAGAACATAATTTATTAAGCCATATGTCTTACTAACAAGAAACAATGCCTCTAACCACAGGTCACGTACGAAAAATAATGCCCCGTTAAAGCCATTCAAAAATGAAAATAAATACGGCCTTTTAAAATTTAAATGTTCCAGCGATTTCATTCCATCAACCCCTTAGAACACACCAAGAGCTAATTTCAGGTGTTTGCGAGTAGTTTTATTTAAAACGGAGAGAGCTGACTTCAGCCAGTGTTTTCTGTTGTACTGACATGAGAGTCAAGGCTCCGAGCTCTCGGTCTGCGAACTACATCACTGAGCCTCTTTTAAAAGCATTTAAATAAAAACACTCCAGCGACTGTACGCAATGTAAACATAATATCATTTTAAAGAGCTATATTAAGCGCATATGAGCTGTTTTATATGGTTTACTGATGAGCTTCAGGGCTGGCGTTTCTTCGTCCGTGTTCACAAAACTACATATTTTAAAGGCATTAAAACAAATAAAAAATAAAAACACTCCAGCGATTGAACAGTACTAGTAGATTAGTGTATTGAAAACGTTAAAATGCTTGCTTATTTGTGCTGCAATTTTGTGGAAACGAATTAGCTAGTAAAGACTGTTTCATGAATATGGTCTCATCGTTTGAACCACATAGTTCAACAAAGTACGGCCGTTTTTAATGACCTCACCAACTAATAACTTATGCTATTTAACTGATTAGAGTTCTCAAAAAAAATGCAACTGTATTGAACATATAATCACTCATTTAATATTTTTTGTTCCCTGTCATTTCGCTGTATTTTCTGTTTGATTTAGCACAGGTTCCCTCTTACGTCATACTCCGAAAGTTCCCTTAGGCATTTGTGCGCATGCGCACTACTCATAAATGGTGCTTTATAGAGGACGCACAAAAATACTGAATAAAATCATTTATATTTAGGTTAAACGTAGGATATTGCTTGTACTGCATGTTAGCTTGCACATTATACCCAAGAACATAATTTATTAAGCCATATGTCTTACTAACACGAAACAATGCCACAGGTCACGTACGAAAAATAATGCCCCGTTTAGGCCATTCCACTCCACTGAAGGGGTGGAGCGGAAAAATGAAAATAAATACGGCCTTTTAAAATTTAAATGTTCCAGCGATTTCATTCCGACAACCCCTTTTAGAACACACCAAGAGCTAAAATCAGGTGTTTGCGAGTAGTTTTATTTAAAACGGAGAGAGCTGCCTTCAGCCAGTGTTTTCTGTTGTACTGACATGAGAGTCAAGGCTCCGAGCTCTCGGTCTGCGAACTACATCACTAAGCCTCTTTTAAAAGCATTTAAATAAAAACAGTCCAGCGACTGTACACAATGTAAACAGATTATCATTTTAAAGAGCTAAGCGCATATGAGCTGTTTTATGTGGTTTACGGATGAGCTTCGGGGCTGGCGTTTCTTCGTCCGTGTTCACAAAACTACATATTTTAAAGGCATTAAAAAAAAAAAATAATAAAAAAAAAAACACTTCAGCGATTGAACAATAATAGTAGATTACTGTATTTAAAACGTTAAAATGCTTGCTTATTTGTGCTGCATTTTTGTGGAAACGAATAAGCTAGTAAAGACTGTTTCATATGGTCTCATCGTTTGAACCACGTTAGTTCAACAAAGTACGGCTGTTGTTAAAGACCTCACCAACTAATAACTTATATGCTATTTAACTGATTAGAGTTCTCAAAAAAAATGCAACTGTATTGAACATATAATCACTCATTTAATATTTTTTGTTCCCTGTCATTTCGCTGTATTTTCTGTTTGATTTAGCACAGGTTCCCTCTTACGTCATACTCCGAAAGTTCCCTTAGGCATTTGTGCGCATGCGCACTACTCATAAAGGGTGATTTAATAGAGGACGCACAAAAATACAGATTAAAATCATTTATATTTAGGTTAAATATAAGATATGACTTGTAGTGCATGTTAGCTTGCAAATTATGCCCAAGAACATAATTTATTATGCCATATGTCTTACTAACAAGCAACAATGCCTCTAACCACAGGTCACGTACGAAAAATAATGCCCCGTTTAAGGCATATCCACTGAAGGTGTGGAGCTGAAAATGAAAATAAATACGGCCTTTTAAAATTTAAATGTTCCAGCGATTTCATTCCGTCAACCCCTTAGAACACAGCAAGAGCTAAACTCAGGTGTTTGCAAGTAGTTTTATTCAAAACGGAGAGAGCTGCCTTCAGCCAGTGTTTTCTGTTGTACTGACATGAGAGTCAAGGATTCGAGCTCTCGGTCTGCGAGCTACATCACTAAGCCTCTTTTAAAAGCATTTAAATAAAAACAGTCCAGCGACTGTACACAATGTAAACAGTTTATCATTTTAAAGAGCTAAGCGCATATGAGCTGTTTTATGTGGTTTACGGATGAGCTTCGGGGCTGGCGTTTCTTCGTCCGTGTTCACAAAACTACATATTTTAAAGGCATTAAAAAAAAAAAAAAAAAAAAAAACACTCCAGCGATTGAACAATAATAGTAGATTAGTGTATTTAAAACGTTAAAATGCTTGCTTATTTGTGCTGCATTTTTGTGGAAACGAATAAGCTAGTAAAGACTGTTTCATATGGTCTCATCGTTTGAACCACGTTAGTTCAACAAAGTACGGCTGTTGTTAAAGACCTCACCAACTAATAACTTATATGCTATTTAACTGATTAGAGTTCTCAAAAAAAATGCAACTGTATTGAACATATAATCACTCATTTAATATTTTTTGTTCCCTGTCATTTCGCTGTATTTTCTGTTTGATTTAGCACAGGTTCCCTCTTACGTCATACTCCGAAAGTTCCCTTAGGCATTTGTGCGCATGCGCACTACTCATAAAGGGTGATTTAATAGAGGACGCACAAAAATACAGATTAAAATCATTTATATTTAGGTTAAATATAAGATATGACTTGTAGTGCATGTTAGCTTGCAAATTATGCCCAAGAACATAATTTATTATGCCATATGTCTTACTAACAAGCAACAATGCCTCTAACCACAGGTCACGTACGAAAAATAATGCCCCGTTTAAGGCATATCCACTGAAGGTGTGGAGCTGAAAATGAAAATAAATACGGCCTTTTAAAATTTAAATGTTCCAGCGATTTCATTCCGTCAACCCCTTAGAACACAGCAAGAGCTAAACTCAGGTGTTTGCAAGTAGTTTTATTCAAAACGGAGAGAGCTGCCTTCAGCCAGTGTTTTCTGTTGTACTGACATGAGAGTCAAGGATTCGAGCTCTCGGTCTGCGAGCTACATCACTAAGCCTCTTTTAAAAGCATTTAAATAAAAACAGTCCAGCGACTGTACACAATGTAAACAGTTTATCATTTTAAAGAGCTAAGCGCATATGAGCTGTTTTATGTGGTTTACGGATGAGCTTCGGGGCTGGCGTTTCTTCGTCCGTGTTCACAAAACTACATATTTTAAAGGCATTAAAAAAAAAAAAAAAAAAAAAAAAAAACACTATAGCGATTGAACAATAATAGTAGATTAGTGTATTTAAAACGTTAAAATGCTTGCTTATTTGTGCTGCATTTTTGTGGAAACGAATAAGCTAGTAAAGACTGTTTCATAATGGTCTCATCGTTTGAACCACGTTAGTTCAACAAAGTACGGCTGTTGTTAAAGACCTCACCAACTAATAACTTATGCTATTTAACTGATTAGAGTTCTCAAAAAAATGCAACTGTATTGAACATATAATCACTCATTTAATATTTTTTGTTCCCTGTCATTTCGCTGTATTTTCTGTTTGATTTAGCACAGGTTTCCTCTTACGTCATACTCCGAAAGTTCCCTTAGGCATTTGTGCGCATGCGCACTACTCATAAAGGGTGATTTAATAGAGGACGCACAAAAATACAGATTAAAATCATTTATATTTAGGTTAAATATAAGATATGACTTGTAGTGCATGTTAGCTTGCAAATTATGCCCAAGAACATAATTTATTATGCCATATGTCTTACTAACAAGCAATAATGCCTCTAACCACAGGTCACGTACGAAAAATAATGCCCCGTTTAAGGCATTCCACTCCACTGAAGGTGTGGAGCGGAAAATGAAAATAAATACGGCCCTTTAAAATTTAAATGTTCCAGCGATTTCATTCCGTCAACCCCTTAGATCACACCAAGAGCTAAACTCAGGTGTTTGCAAGTAGTTTTATTTAAAACGGAGAGAGCTGCCTTCAGCCAGTGTTTTCTGTTGTACTGACATGAGAGTCAAGGCTCCGAGCTCTCGGTCTGCGAACTACATCACTAAGCCTCTTTTAAAAGCATTTAAATAAAAACAGTCCAGCGACTGTACACAATGTAAACAGATTATCATTTTAAAGAGCTAAGCGCATATGAGCTGTTTTATGTGGTTTACGGATGAGCTTCGGAGCTGGCGTTTCTTCGTCCGTGTTCACAAAACTACATATTTTAAAGGCATTAAAAAAAAAAAAAAAAAAACACTCCAGCGATTGAACAATAATAGTAGATTAGTGTATTTAAAACGTTAAAATGCTTGCTTATTTGTGCTGCATTTTTGTGGAAACGAATAAGCTAGTAAAGACTGTTTCATAATGGTCTCATCGTTTGAACCACGTTAGTTCAACAAAGTACGGCTTTTGTTAAAGACCTCACCAACTAATAACTTATGCTATTTAACTGATTAGAGTTCTCAAAAAAATGCAACTGTATTGAACATATAATCACTCATTTAATATTTTTTGTTCCCTGTCATTTCGCTGTATTTTCTGTTTGATTTAGCACAGGTTCCCTCTTACGTCATACTCCGAAAGTTCCCTTAGGCATTTGTGCGCATGCGCACTACTCATAAAGGGTGATTTAATAGAGGACGCACAAAAATACAGATTAAAATCATTTATATTTAGGTTAAATATAAGATATGATTTGTAGTGCATGTTAGCTTGCAAATTATGCCCAAGAACATAATTTATTATGCCATATGTCTTACTAACAAGCAACAATGCCTCTAAACACAGGTCACGTACGAAAAATAATGCCCCGTTTAAGGCATTCCACTCCACTGAAGGTGTGGAGCGGAAAATGAAAATAAATACGGCCTTTTAAAATTTAAATGTTCCAGCGATTTCATTCCGTCAACCCCTTAGAACACACCAAGAGCTAAACTCAGGTGTTTGCAAGTAGTTTTATTTAAAACGGAGAGAGCTGCCTTCAGCCAGTGTTTTCTGTTGTACTGACATGAGAGTCAAGGCTCCGAGCTCTCGGTCTGCGAACTACATCACTAAGCCTCTTTTAAAAGCATTTAAATAAAAACAGTCCAGCGACTACACAATGTAAACAGATTATCATTTTAAAGAGCTAAGCGCATATGAGCTGTTTTATGTGGTTTACGGATGAGCTTCGGGGCTGGCGTTTCTTCGTCCGTGTTCACAAAACTACATATTTTAAAGGCATTAAAAAAAAAAAAAAAAAAAAACACTCCAGCGATTGAACAATAATAGTAGATTAGTGTATTTAAAACGTTAAAATGCTTGCTTATTTGTGCTGCATTTTTGTGGAAACGAATAAGCTAGTAAAGACTGTTTCATATGGTCTCATCGTTTGAACCACGTTAGTTCAACAAAGTACGGCTGTTGTTAAAGACCTCACCAACTAATAACTTATGCTATTTAACTGATTAGAGTTCTCAAAAAAATGCAACTGTATTGAACATATAATCACTCATTTAATATTTTTTGTTCCCTGTCATTTCGCTGTATTTTCTGTTTGATTTAGCACAGGTTTCCTCTTACGTCATACTCCGAAAGTTCCCTTAGGCATTTGTGCGCATGCGCACTACTCATAAAGGGTGATTTAATAGAGGACGCACAAAAATACAGATTAAAATCATTTATATTTAGGTTAAATATAAGATATGACTTGTAGTGCATGTTAGCTTGCAAATTATGCCCAAGAACATAATTTATTATGCCATATGTCTTACTAACAAGCAATAATGCCTCTAACCACAGGTCACGTACGAAAAATAATGCCCCGTTTAAGGCATTCCACTCCACTGAAGGTGTGGAGCGGAAAATGAAAATAAATACGGCCCTTTAAAATTTAAATGTTCCAGCGATTTCATTCCGTCAACCCCTTAGATCACACCAAGAGCTAAACTCAGGTGTTTGCAAGTAGTTTTATTTAAAACGGAGAGAGCTGCCTTCAGCCAGTGTTTTCTGTTGTACTGACATGAGAGTCAAGGCTCCGAGCTCTCGGTCTGCGAACTACATCACTAAGCCTCTTTTAAAAGCATTTAAATAAAAACAGTCCAGCGACTGTACACAATGTAAACAGATTATCATTTTAAAGAGCTAAGCGCATATGAGCTGTTTTATGTGGTTTACGGATGAGCTTCGGAGCTGGCGTTTCTTCGTCCGTGTTCACAAAACTACATATTTTAAAGGCATTAAAAAAAAAAAAAAAAAAAACACTCCAGCGATTGAACAATAATAGTAGATTAGTGTATTTAAAACGTTAAAATGCTTGCTTATTTGTGCTGCATTTTTGTGGAAACGAATAAGCTAGTAAAGACTGTTTCATAATGGTCTCATCGTTTGAACCACGTTAGTTCAACAAAGTACGGCTGTTGTTAAAGACCTCACCAACTAATAACTTATGCTATTTAACTGATTAGAGTTCTCAAAAAAATGCAACTGTATTGAACATATAATCACTCATTTAATATTTTTTGTTCCCTGTCATTTCGCTGTATTTTCTGTTTGATTTAGCACAGGTTCCCTCTTACGTCATACTCCGAAAGTTCCCTTAGGCATTTGTGCGCATGCGCACTACTCATAAAGGGTGATTTAATAGAGGACGCACAAAAATACAGATTAAAATCATTTATATTTAGGTTAAATATAAGATATGATTTGTAGTGCATGTTAGCTTGCAAATTATGCCCAAGAACATAATTTATTATGCCATATGTCTTACTAACAAGCAACAATGCCTCTAAACACAGGTCACGTACGAAAAATAATGCCCCGTTTAAGGCATTCCACTCCACTGAAGGTGTGGAGCGGAAAATGAAAATAAATACGGCCTTTTAAAATTTAAATGTTCCAGCGATTTCATTCCGTCAACCCCTTAGAACACACCAAGAGCTAAACTCAGGTGTTTGCAAGTAGTTTTATTTAAAACGGAGAGAGCTGCCTTCAGCCAGTGTTTTCTGTTGTACTGACATGAGAGTCAAGGCTCCGAGCTCTCGGTCTGCGAACTACATCACTAAGCCTCTTTTAAAAGCATTTAAATAAAAACAGTCCAGCGACTACACAATGTAAACAGATTATCATTTTAAAGAGCTAAGCGCATATGAGCTGTTTTATGTGGTTTACGGATGAGCTTCGGGGCTGGCGTTTCTTCGTCCGTGTTCACAAAACTACATATTTTAAAGGCATTAAAAAAAAAAAAAAAAAAAAAAAAACACTCCAGCGATTGAACAATAATAGTAGATTAGTGTATTTAAAACGTTAAAATGCTTGCTTATTTGTGCTGCATTTTTGTGGAAACGAATAAGCTAGTAAAGACTGTTTCATATGGTCTCATCGTTTGAACCACGTTAGTTCAACAAAGTACGGCTGTTGTTAAAGACCTCACCAACTAATAACTTATGCTATTTAACTGATTAGAGTTCTCAAAAAAATGCAACTGTATTGAACATATAATCACTCATTTAATATTTTTTGTTCCCTGTCATTTCGCTGTATTTTCTGTTTGATTTAGCACAGGTTTCCTCTTACGTCATACTCCGAAAGTTCCCTTAGGCATTTGTGCGCATGCGCACTACTCATAAAGGGTGATTTAATAGAGGACGCACAAAAATACAGATTAAAATCATTTATATTTAGGTTAAATATAAGATATGACTTGTAGTGCATGTTAGCTTGCAAATTATGCCCAAGAACATAATTTATTATGCCATATGTCTTACTAACAAGCAATAATGCCTCTAACCACAGGTCACGTACGAAAAATAATGCCCCGTTTAAGGCATTCCACTCCACTGAAGGTGTGGAGCGGAAAATGAAAATAAATACGGCCCTTTAAAATTTAAATGTTCCAGCGATTTCATTCCGTCAACCCCTTAGATCACACCAAGAGCTAAACTCAGGTGTTTGCAAGTAGTTTTATTTAAAACGGAGAGAGCTGCCTTCAGCCAGTGTTTTCTGTTGTACTGACATGAGAGTCAAGGCTCCGAGCTCTCGGTCTGCGAACTACATCACTAAGCCTCTTTTAAAAGCATTTAAATAAAAACAGTCCAGCGACTGTACACAATGTAAACAGATTATCATTTTAAAGAGCTAAGCGCATATGAGCTGTTTTATGTGGTTTACGGATGAGCTTCGGAGCTGGCGTTTCTTCGTCCGTGTTCACAAAACTACATATTTTAAAGGCATTAAAGAAAAAAAAAAAAAAAAAAAAAAAAAAAACACTCCAGCGATTGAACAATAATAGTAGATTAGTGTATTTAAAACGTTAAAATGCTTGCTTATTTGTGCTGCATTTTTGTGGAAACGAATAAGCTAGTAAAGACTGTTTCATAATGGTCTCATCGTTTGAACCACGTTAGTTCAACAAAGTACGGCTGTTGTTAAAGACCTCACCAACTAATAACTTATGCTATTTAACTGATTAGAGTTCTCAAAAAAATGCAACTGTATTGAACATATAATCACTCATTTAATATTTTTTGTTCCCTGTCATTTCGCTGTATTTTCTGTTTGATTTAGCACAGGTTCCCTCTTACGTCATACTCCGAAAGTTCCCTTAGGCATTTGTGCGCATGCGCACTACTCATAAAGGGTGATTTAATAGAGGACGCACAAAAATACAGATTAAAATCATTTATATTTAGGTTAAATATAAGATATGATTTGTAGTGCATGTTGGCTTGCAAATTATGCCCAAGAACATAATTTATTATGCCATATGTCTTACTAACAAGCAACAATGCCTCTAAACACAGGTCACGTACGAAAAATAATGCCCCATTTAAGGCATTCCACTCCACTAAAGGTGTGGAGCGGAAAATGAAATTAAATACGGCCCTTTAAAATTTAAATGTTCCAGCGATTTCATTCCGTCAACCCCTTAGATCACACCAAGAGCTAAACTCAGGTGTTTGCAAGTAGTTTTATTTAAAACGGAGAGAGCTGCCTTCAGCCAGTGTTTTCTGTTGTACTGACATGAGAGTCAAGGCTCCGAGCTCTCGGTCTGCGAACTACATCACTAAGCCTCTTTTAAAAGCATTTAAATAAAAACAGTCCAGCGACTGTACACAATGTAAACAGATTATCATTTTAAAGAGCTAAGCGCATATGAGCTGTTTTATGTGGTTTACGGATGAGCTTCGGAGCTGGCGTTTCTTCGTCCGTGTTCACAAAACTACATATTTTAAAGGCATTAAAAAAAAAAAAAAACACTCCAGCGATTGAACAATAATAGTAGATTAGTGTATTTAAAACGTTAAAATGCTTGCTTATTTGTGCTGCATTTTTGTGGAAACGAATAAGCTAGTAAAGACTGTTTCATATGGTCTCATCGTTTGAACCACGTTAGTTCAACAAAGTACGGCTGTTGTTAAAGACCTCACCAACTAATAACTTATGCTATTTAACTGATTAGAGTTCTCAAAAAAATGCAACTGTATTGAACATATAATCACTCATTTAATATTTTTTGTTCCCTGTCATTTCGCTGTATTTTCTGTTTGATTTAGCACAGGTTCCCTCTTACGTCATACTCCGAAAGTTCCCTTAGGCATTTGTGCGCATGCGCACTACTCATAAAGGGTGATTTAATAGAGGACGCACAAAAATACAGATTAAAATCATTTATATTTAGGTTAAATATAAGATATGACTTGTAGTGCATGTTAGCTTGCAAATTATGCCCAAGAACATAATTTATTATGCCATATGTCTTACTAACAAGCAATAATGCCTCTAACCACAGGTCACGTACGAAAAATAATGCCCCGTTTAAGGCATTCCACTCCACTGAAGGTGTGGAGCGGAAAATGAAAATAAATACGGCCCTTTAAAATTTAAATGTTCCAGCGATTTCATTCCGTCAACCCCTTAGATCACTCCAAGAGCTAAACTCAGGTGTTTGCAAGTAGTTTTATTTAAAACGGAGAGAGCTGCCTTCAGCCAGTGTTTTCTGTTGTACTGACATGAGAGTCAAGGCTCCGAGCTCTCGGTCTGCGAACTACATCACTAAGCCTCTTTTAAAAGCATTTAAATAAAAACAGTCCAGCGACTGTACACAATGTAAACAGATTATCATTTTAAAGAGCTAAGCGCATATGAGCTGTTTTATGTGGTTTACGGATGAGCTTCGGAGCTGGCGTTTCTTCGTCCGTGTTCACAAAACTACATATTTTAAAGGCATTAAAAAAAAAAAAAAAAAAAAAAAAAAACACTCCAGCGATTGAACAATAATAGTAGATTAGTGTATTTAAAACGTTAAAATGCTTGCTTATTTGTGCTGCATTTTTGTGGAAACGAATAAGCTAGTAAAGACTGTTTCATAATGGTCTCATCGTTTGAACCACGTTAGTTCAACAAAGTACGGCTGTTGTTAAAGACCTCACCAACTAATAACTTATGCTATTTAACTGATTAGAGTTCTCAAAAAAATGCAACTGTATTGAACATATAATCACTCATTTAATATTTTTTGTTCCCTGTCATTTCGCTGTATTTTCTGTTTGATTTAGCACAGGTTCCCTCTTACGTCATACTCCGAAAGTTCCCTTAGGCATTTGTGCGCATGCGCACTACTCATAAAGGGTGATTTAATAGAGGACGCACAAAAATACAGATTAAAATCATTTATATTTAGGTTAAATATAAGATATGATTTGTAGTGCATGTTAGCTTGCAAATTATGCCCAAGAACATAATTTATTATGCCATATGTCTTACTAACAAGCAACAATGCCTCTAAACACAGGTCACGTACGAAAAATAATGCCCCGTTTAAGGCATTCCACTCCACTGAAGGTGTGGAGCGGAAAATGAAAATAAATACGGCCTTTTAAAATTTAAATGTTCCAGCGATTTCATTCCGTCAACCCCTTAGAACACACCAAGAGCTAAACTCAGGTGTTTGCAAGTAGTTTTATTTAAAACGGAGAGAGCTGCCTTCAGCCAGTGTTTTCTGTTGTACTGACATGAGAGTCAAGGCTCCGAGCTCTCGGTCTGCGAACTACATCACTAAGCCTCTTTTAAAAGCATTTAAATAAAAACAGTCCAGCGACTACACAATGTAAACAGATTATCATTTTAAAGAGCTAAGCGCATATGAGCTGTTTTATGTGGTTTACGGATGAGCTTCGGGGCTGGCGTTTCTTCGTCCGTGTTCACAAAACTACATATTTTAAAGGCATTAAAAAAAAAAAAAAAAAAAAAAAAAAACACTCCAGCGATTGAACAATAATAGTAGATTAGTGTATTTAAAACGTTAAAATGCTTGCTTATTTGTGCTGCATTTTTGTGGAAACGAATAAGCTAGTAAAGACTGTTTCATATGGTCTCATCGTTTGAACCACGTTAGTTCAACAAAGTACGGCTGTTGTTAAAGACCTCACCAACTAATAACTTATGCTATTTAACTGATTAGAGTTCTCAAAAAAATGCAACTGTATTGAACATATAATCACTCATTTAATATTTTTTGTTCCCTGTCATTTCGCTGTATTTTCTGTTTGATTTAGCACAGGTTCCCTCTTACGTCATACTCCGAAAGTTCCCTTAGGCATTTGTGCGCATGCGCACTACTCATAAAGGGTGATTTAATAGAGGACGCACAAAAATACAGATTAAAATCATTTATATTTAGGTTAAATATAAGATATGACTTGTAGTGCATGTTAGCTTGCAAATTATGCCCAAGAACATAATTTATTATGCCATATGTCTTACTAACAAGCAATAATGCCTCTAACCACAGGTCACGTACGAAAAATAATGCCCCGTTTAAGGCATTCCACTCCACTGAAGGTGTGGAGCGGAAAATGAAAATAAATACGGCCCTTTAAAATTTAAATGTTCCAGCGATTTCATTCCGTCAACCCCTTAGATCACTCCAAGAGCTAAACTCAGGTGTTTGCAAGTAGTTTTATTTAAAACGGAGAGAGCTGCCTTCAGCCAGTGTTTTCTGTTGTACTGACATGAGAGTCAAGGCTCCGAGCTCTCGGTCTGCGAACTACATCACTAAGCCTCTTTTAAAAGCATTTAAATAAAAACAGTCCAGCGACTGTACACAATGTAAACAGATTATCATTTTAAAGAGCTAA
Organism: Garra rufa; assembly: GCF_049309525.1. Lineage (NCBI taxonomy): Eukaryota > Metazoa > Chordata > Actinopteri > Cypriniformes > Cyprinidae > Garra > Garra rufa. The sequence goes on from NW_027394287.1 coordinate 177,913, forward strand.
GCGCATATGAGCTGTTTTATGTGGTTTACGGATGAGCTTCGGAGCTGGCGTTTCTTCGTCCGTGTTCACAAAACTACATATTTTAAAGGCATTAAAAAAAAAAAAAAAAAAAAAAAAAAACACTCCAGCGATTGAACAATAATAGTAGATTAGTGTATTTAAAACGTTAAAATGCTTGCTTATTTGTGCTGCATTTTTGTGGAAACGAATAAGCTAGTAAAGACTGTTTCATAATGGTCTCATCGTTTGAACCACGTTAGTTCAACAAAGTACGGCTGTTGTTAAAGACCTCACCAACTAATAACTTATGCTATTTAACTGATTAGAGTTCTCAAAAAAATGCAACTGTATTGAACATATAATCACTCATTTAATATTTTTTGTTCCCTGTCATTTCGCTGTATTTTCTGTTTGATTTAGCACAGGTTCCCTCTTACGTCATACTCCGAAAGTTCCCTTAGGCATTTGTGCGCATGCGCACTACTCATAAAGGGTGATTTAATAGAGGACGCACAAAAATACAGATTAAAATCATTTATATTTAGGTTAAATATAAGATATGATTTGTAGTGCATGTTAGCTTGCAAATTATGCCCAAGAACATAATTTATTATGCCATATGTCTTACTAACAAGCAACAATGCCTCTAAACACAGGTCACGTACGAAAAATAATGCCCCGTTTAAGGCATTCCACTCCACTGAAGGTGTGGAGCGGAAAATGAAAATAAATACGGCCTTTTAAAATTTAAATGTTCCAGCGATTTCATTCCGTCAACCCCTTAGAACACACCAAGAGCTAAACTCAGGTGTTTGCAAGTAGTTTTATTTAAAACGGAGAGAGCTGCCTTCAGCCAGTGTTTTCTGTTGTACTGACATGAGAGTCAAGGCTCCGAGCTCTCGGTCTGCGAACTACATCACTAAGCCTCTTTTAAAAGCATTTAAATAAAAACAGTCCAGCGACTACACAATGTAAACAGATTATCATTTTAAAGAGCTAAGCGCATATGAGCTGTTTTATGTGGTTTACGGATGAGCTTCGGGGCTGGCGTTTCTTCGTCCGTGTTCACAAAACTACATATTTTAAAGGCATTAAAAAAAAAAAAAAAAAAAAAAAAAACACTCCAGCGATTGAACAATAATAGTAGATTAGTGTATTTAAAACGTTAAAATGCTTGCTTATTTGTGCTGCATTTTTGTGGAAACGAATAAGCTAGTAAAGACTGTTTCATATGGTCTCATCGTTTGAACCACGTTAGTTCAACAAAGTACGGCTGTTGTTAAAGACCTCACCAACTAATAACTTATGCTATTTAACTGATTAGAGTTCTCAAAAAAATGCAACTGTATTGAACATATAATCACTCATTTAATATTTTTTGTTCCCTGTCATTTCGCTGTATTTTCTGTTTGATTTAGCACAGGTTTCCTCTTACGTCATACTCCGAAAGTTCCCTTAGGCATTTGTGCGCATGCGCACTACTCATAAAGGGTGATTTAATAGAGGACGCACAAAAATACAGATTAAAATCATTTATATTTAGGTTAAATATAAGATATGACTTGTAGTGCATGTTAGCTTGCAAATTATGCCCAAGAACATAATTTATTATGCCATATGTCTTACTAACAAGCAATAATGCCTCTAACCACAGGTCACGTACGAAAAATAATGCCCCGTTTAAGGCATTCCACTCCACTGAAGGTGTGGAGCGGAAAATGAAAATAAATACGGCCCTTTAAAATTTAAATGTTCCAGCGATTTCATTCCGTCAACCCCTTAGATCACACCAAGAGCTAAACTCAGGTGTTTGCAAGTAGTTTTATTTAAAACGGAGAGAGCTGCCTTCAGCCAGTGTTTTCTGTTGTACTGACATGAGAGTCAAGGCTCCGAGCTCTCGGTCTGCGAACTACATCACTAAGCCTCTTTTAAAAGCATTTAAATAAAAACAGTCCAGCGACTGTACACAATGTAAACAGATTATCATTTTAAAGAGCTAAGCGCATATGAGCTGTTTTATGTGGTTTACGGATGAGCTTCGGGGCTGGCGTTTCTTCGTCCGTGTTCACAAAACTACATATTTTAAAGGCATTAAAAAAAAAAAAAAAAAAAAAAAAAACACTCCAGCGATTGAACAATAATAGTAGATTAGTGTATTTAAAACGTTAAAATGCTTGCTTATTTGTGCTGCATTTTTGTGGAAACGAATAAGCTAGTAAAGACTGTTTCATATGGTCTCATCGTTTGAACCACGTTAGTTCAACAAAGTACGGCTGTTGTTAAAGACCTCACCAACTAATAACTTATGCTATTTAACTGATTAGAGTTCTCAAAAAAATGCAACTGTATTGAACATATAATCACTCATTTAATATTTTTTGTTCCCTGTCATTTCGCTGTATTTTCTGTTTGATTTAGCACAGGTTTCCTCTTACGTCATACTCCGAAAGTTCCCTTAGGCATTTGTGCGCATGCGCACTACTCATAAAGGGTGATTTAATAGAGGACGCACAAAAATACAGATTAAAATCATTTATATTTAGGTTAAATATAAGATATGACTTGTAGTGCATGTTAGCTTGCAAATTATGCCCAAGAACATAATTTATTATGCCATATGTCTTACTAACAAGCAATAATGCCTCTAACCACAGGTCACGTACGAAAAATAATGCCCCGTTTAAGGCATTCCACTCCACTGAAGGTGTGGAGCGGAAAATGAAAATAAATACGGCCCTTTAAAATTTAAATGTTCCAGCGATTTCATTCCGTCAACCCCTTAGATCACACCAAGAGCTAAACTCAGGTGTTTGCAAGTAGTTTTATTTAAAACGGAGAGAGCTGCCTTCAGCCAGTGTTTTCTGTTGTACTGACATGAGAGTCAAGGCTCCGAGCTCTCGGTCTGCGAACTACATCACTAAGCCTCTTTTAAAAGCATTTAAATAAAAACAGTCCAGCGACTGTACACAATGTAAACAGATTATCATTTTAAAGAGCTAAGCGCATATGAGCTGTTTTATGTGGTTTACGGATGAGCTTCGGAGCTGGCGTTTCTTCGTCCGTGTTCACAAAACTACATATTTTAAAGGCATTAAAAAAAAAAAAAAAAAAAACACTCCAGCGATTGAACAATAATAGTAGATTAGTGTATTTAAAACGTTAAAATGCTTGCTTATTTGTGCTGCATTTTTGTGGAAACGAATAAGCTAGTAAAGACTGTTTCATAATGGTCTCATCGTTTGAACCACGTTAGTTCAACAAAGTACGGCTGTTGTTAAAGACCTCACCAACTAATAACTTATGCTATTTAACTGATTAGAGTTCTCAAAAAATGCAACTGTATTGAACATATAATCACTCATTTAATATTTTTTGTTCCCTGTCATTTCGCTGTATTTTCTGTTTGATTTAGCACAGGTTCCCTCTTACGTCATACTCCGAAAGTTCCCTTAGGCATTTGTGCGCATGCGCACTACTCATAAAGGGTGATTTAATAGAGGACGCACAAAAATACAGATTAAAATCATTTATATTTAGGTTAAATATAAGATATGACTTGTAGTGCATGTTAGCTTGCAAATTATGCCCAAGAACATAATTTATTATGCCATATGTCTTACTAACAAGCAACAATGCCTCTAACCACAGGTCACGTACGAAAAATAATGCCCCGTTCAAGGCATTCCACTCCACTGAAGGTGTGGAGCGGAAAATGAAAATAAATACGGCCTTTTAAAATTTAAATGTTCCAGCGATTTCATTCCGTCAACCCCTTAGATCACACCAAGAGCTAAACTCAGGTGTTTGCAAGTAGTTTTATTTAAAACGGAGAGAGCTGCCTTCAGCCAGTGTTTTCTGTTGTACTGACATGAGAGTCAAGGCTCCGAGCTCTCGGTCTGCGAACTACATCACTAAGCCTCTTTTAAAAGCATTTAAATAAAAACAGTCCAGCGACTGTACACAATGTAAACAGATTATCATTTTAAAGAGCTAAGCGCATATGAGCTGTTTTATGTGGTTTACGGATGAGCTTCGGAGCTGGCGTTTCTTCGTCCGTGTTCACAAAACTACATATTTTAAAGGCATTAAAAAAAAAAAAAAAAAAACACTCCAGCGATTGAACAATAATAGTAGATTAGTGTATTTAAAACGTTAAAATGCTTGCTTATTTGTGCTGCATTTTTGTGGAAACGAATAAGCTAGTAAAGACTGTTTCATAATGGTCTCATCGTTTGAACCACGTTAGTTCAACAAAGTACGGCTGTTGTTAAAGACCTCACCAACTAATAACTTATGCTATTTAACTGATTAGAGTTCTCAAAAAAATGCAACTGTATTGAACATATAATCACTCATTTAATATTTTTTGTTCCCTGTCATTTCGCTGTATTTCCTGTTTGATTTAGCACAGGTTCCCTCTTACGTCATACTCCGAAAGTTCCCTTAGGCATTTGTGCGCATGCGCACTACTCATAAAGGGTGATTTAATAGAGGACGCACAAAAATACAGATTAAAATCATTTATATTTAGGTTAAATATAAGATATGACTTGTAGTGCATGTTAGCTTGCAAATTATGCCCAAGAACATAATTTATTATGCCATATGTCTTACTAACAAGCAACAATGCCTCTAACCACAGGTCACGTACGAAAAATAATGCCCCGTTTAAGGCATTCCACTCCACTGAAGGTGTGGAGCGGAAAATGAAAATAAATACGGCCTTTTAAAATTTAAATGTTCCAGCGATTTCATTCCGTCAACCCCTTAGAACACACCAAGAGCTAGTGTTTGCAAGTAGTTTTATTTAAAACGGAGAGAGCTGCCTTCAGCCAGTGTTTTCTGTTGTACTGACATGAGAGTCAAGGCTCCGAGCTCTCGGTCTGCGAACTACATCACTAAGCCTCTTTTAAAAGCATTTAAATAAAAACAGTCCAGCGACTGTACACAATGTAAACAGATTATCATTTTAAAGAGCTAAGCGCATATGAGCTGTTTTATGTGGTTTACGGATGAGCTTCGGGGCTGGCGTTTCTTCGTCCGTGTTCACAAAACTACATATTTTAAAGGCATTAAAAAAAAAAAAAAAAAAAAAAAAAAAAAACACTCCAGCGATTGAACAATAATAGTAGATTAGTGTATTTAAAACGTTAAAATGCTTGCTTATTTGTGCTGCATTTTTGTGGAAACGAATAAGCTAGTAAAGACTGTTTCATAATGGTCTCATCGTTTGAACCACGTTAGTTCAACAAAGTACGGCTGTTGTTAAAGACCTCACCAACTAATAACTTATGCTATTTAACTGATTAGAGTTCTCAAAAAAATGCAACTGTATTGAACATATAATCACTCATTTAATATTTTTTGTTCCCTGTCATTTCGCTGTATTTTCTGTTTGATTTAGCACAGGTTCCCTCTTACGTCATACTCCGAAAGTTCCCTTAGGCATTTGTGCGCATGCGCACTACTCATAAAGGGTGATTTAATAGAGGACGCACAAAAATACAGATTAAAATCATTTATATTTAGGTTAAATATAAGATATGATTTGTAGTGCATGTTAGCTTGCAAATTATGCCCAAGAACATAATTTATTATGCCATATGTCTTACTAACAAGCAACAATGCCTCTAAACACAGGTCACGTACGAAAAATAATGCCCCGTTTAAGGCATTCCACTCCACTGAAGGTGTGGAGCGGAAAATGAAAATAAATACGGCCTTTTAAAATTTAAATGTTCCAGCGATTTCATTCCGTCAACCCCTTAGAACACACCAAGAGCTAAACTCAGGTGTTTGCAAGTAGTTTTATTTAAAACGGAGAGAGCTGCCTTCAGCCAGTGTTTTCTGTTGTACTGACATGAGAGTCAAGGCTCCGAGCTCTCGGTCTGCGAACTACATCACTAAGCCTCTTTTAAAAGCATTTAAATAAAAACAGTCCAGCGACTGTACACAATGTAAACAGATTATCATTTTAAAGAGCTAAGCGCATATGAGCTGTTTTATGTGGTTTACGGATGAGCTTCGGGGCTGGCGTTTCTTCGTCCGTGTTCACAAAACTACATATTTTAAAGGCATTAAAAAAAAAAAAAAAACACGCCAGCGATTGAACAATAATAGTAGATTAGTGTATTTAAAACGTTAAAATGCTTGCTTATTTGTGCTGCATTTTTGTGGAAACGAATAAGCTAGTAAAGACTGTTTCATATGGTCTCATCGTTTGAACCACGTTAGTTCAACAAAGTACGGCTGTTGTTAAAGACCTCACCAACTAATAACTTATGCTATTTAACTGATTAGAGTTCTCAAAAAAATGCAACTGTATTGAACATATAATCACTCATTTAATATTTTTTGTTCCCTGTCATTTCGCTGTATTTTCTGTTTGATTTAGCACAGGTTTCCTCTTACGTCATACTCCGAAAGTTCCCTTAGGCATTTGTGCGCATGCGCACTACTCATAAAGGGTGATTTAATAGAGGACGCACAAAAATACAGATTAAAATCATTTATATTTAGGTTAAATATAAGATATGACTTGTAGTGCATGTTAGCTTGCAAATTATGCCCAAGAACATAATTTATTATGCCATATGTCTTACTAACAAGCAATAATGCCTCTAACCACAGGTCACGTACGAAAAATAATGCCCCGTTTAAGGCATTCCACTCCACTGAAGGTGTGGAGCGGAAAATGAAAATAAATACGGCCCTTTAAAATTTAAATGTTCCAGCGATTTCATTCCGTCAACCCCTTAGATCACACCAAGAGCTAAACTCAGGTGTTTGCAAGTAGTTTTATTTAAAACGGAGAGAGCTGCCTTCAGCCAGTGTTTTCTGTTGTACTGACATGAGAGTCAAGGCTCCGAGCTCTCGGTCTGCGAACTACATCACTAAGCCTCTTTTAAAAGCATTTAAATAAAAACAGTCCAGCGACTGTACACAATGTAAACAGATTATCATTTTAAAGAGCTAAGCGCATATGAGCTGTTTTATGTGGTTTACGGATGAGCTTCGGGGCTGGCGTTTCTTCGTCCGTGTTCACAAAACTACATATTTTAAAGGCATTAAAAAAAAAAAAAAAAAAAAAAAAAACACTCCAGCGATTGAACAATAATAGTAGATTAGTGTATTTAAAACGTTAAAATGCTTGCTTATTTGTGCTGCATTTTTGTGGAAACGAATAAGCTAGTAAAGACTGTTTCATATGGTCTCATCGTTTGAACCACGTTAGTTCAACAAAGTACGGCTGTTGTTAAAGACCTCACCAACTAATAACTTATGCTATTTAACTGATTAGAGTTCTCAAAAAAATGCAACTGTATTGAACATATAATCACTCATTTAATATTTTTTGTTCCCTGTCATTTCGCTGTATTTTCTGTTTGATTTAGCACAGGTTTCCTCTTACGTCATACTCCGAAAGTTCCCTTAGGCATTTGTGCGCATGCGCACTACTCATAAAGGGTGATTTAATAGAGGACGCACAAAAATACAGATTAAAATCATTTATATTTAGGTTAAATATAAGATATGACTTGTAGTGCATGTTAGCTTGCAAATTATGCCCAAGAACATAATTTATTATGCCATATGTCTTACTAACAAGCAATAATGCCTCTAACCACAGGTCACGTACGAAAAATAATGCCCCGTTTAAGGCATTCCACTCCACTGAAGGTGTGGAGCGGAAAATGAAAATAAATACGGCCCTTTAAAATTTAAATGTTCCAGCGATTTCATTCCGTCAACCCCTTAGATCACACCAAGAGCTAAACTCAGGTGTTTGCAAGTAGTTTTATTTAAAACGGAGAGAGCTGCCTTCAGCCAGTGTTTTCTGTTGTACTGACATGAGAGTCAAGGCTCCGAGCTCTCGGTCTGCGAACTACATCACTAAGCCTCTTTTAAAAGCATTTAAATAAAAACAGTCCAGCGACTGTACACAATGTAAACAGATTATCATTTTAAAGAGCTAAGCGCATATGAGCTGTTTTATGTGGTTTACGGATGAGCTTCGGAGCTGGCGTTTCTTCGTCCGTGTTCACAAAACTACATATTTTAAAGGCATTAAAAAAAAAAAAAAAAAAAACACTCCAGCGATTGAACAATAATAGTAGATTAGTGTATTTAAAACGTTAAAATGCTTGCTTATTTGTGCTGCATTTTTGTGGAAACGAATAAGCTAGTAAAGACTGTTTCATAATGGTCTCATCGTTTGAACCACGTTAGTTCAACAAAGTACGGCTGTTGTTAAAGACCTCACCAACTAATAACTTATGCTATTTAACTGATTAGAGTTCTCAAAAAATGCAACTGTATTGAACATATAATCACTCATTTAATATTTTTTGTTCCCTGTCATTTCGCTGTATTTTCTGTTTGATTTAGCACAGGTTCCCTCTTACGTCATACTCCGAAAGTTCCCTTAGGCATTTGTGCGCATGCGCACTACTCATAAAGGGTGATTTAATAGAGGACGCACAAAAATACAGATTAAAATCATTTATATTTAGGTTAAATATAAGATATGACTTGTAGTGCATGTTAGCTTGCAAATTATGCCCAAGAACATAATTTATTATGCCATATGTCTTACTAACAAGCAACAATGCCTCTAACCACAGGTCACGTACGAAAAATAATGCCCCGTTCAAGGCATTCCACTCCACTGAAGGTGTGGAGCGGAAAATGAAAATAAATACGGCCTTTTAAAATTTAAATGTTCCAGCGATTTCATTCCGTCAACCCCTTAGATCACACCAAGAGCTAAACTCAGGTGTTTGCAAGTAGTTTTATTTAAAACGGAGAGAGCTGCCTTCAGCCAGTGTTTTCTGTTGTACTGACATGAGAGTCAAGGCTCCGAGCTCTCGGTCTGCGAACTACATCACTAAGCCTCTTTTAAAAGCATTTAAATAAAAACAGTCCAGCGACTGTACACAATGTAAACAGATTATCATTTTAAAGAGCTAAGCGCATATGAGCTGTTTTATGTGGTTTACGGATGAGCTTCGGAGCTGGCGTTTCTTCGTCCGTGTTCACAAAACTACATATTTTAAAGGCATTAAAAAAAAAAAAAAAAAAACACTCCAGCGATTGAACAATAATAGTAGATTAGTGTATTTAAAACGTTAAAATGCTTGCTTATTTGTGCTGCATTTTTGTGGAAACGAATAAGCTAGTAAAGACTGTTTCATAATGGTCTCATCGTTTGAACCACGTTAGTTCAACAAAGTACGGCTGTTGTTAAAGACCTCACCAACTAATAACTTATGCTATTTAACTGATTAGAGTTCTCAAAAAAATGCAACTGTATTGAACATATAATCACTCATTTAATATTTTTTGTTCCCTGTCATTTCGCTGTATTTCCTGTTTGATTTAGCACAGGTTCCCTCTTACGTCATACTCCGAAAGTTCCCTTAGGCATTTGTGCGCATGCGCACTACTCATAAAGGGTGATTTAATAGAGGACGCACAAAAATACAGATTAAAATCATTTATATTTAGGTTAAATATAAGATATGACTTGTAGTGCATGTTAGCTTGCAAATTATGCCCAAGAACATAATTTATTATGCCATATGTCTTACTAACAAGCAACAATGCCTCTAACCACAGGTCACGTACGAAAAATAATGCCCCGTTTAAGGCATTCCACTCCACTGAAGGTGTGGAGCGGAAAATGAAAATAAATACGGCCTTTTAAAATTTAAATGTTCCAGCGATTTCATTCCGTCAACCCCTTAGAACACACCAAGAGCTAAACTCAGGTGTTTGCAAGTAGTTTTATTTAAAACGGAGAGAGCTGCCTTCAGCCAGTGTTTTCTGTTGTACTGACATGAGAGTCAAGGCTCCGAGCTCTCGGTCTGCGAACTACATCACTAAGCCTCTTTTAAAAGCATTTAAATAAAAACAGTCCAGCGACTGTACACAATGTAAACAGATTATCATTTTAAAGAGCTAAGCGCATATGAGCTGTTTTATGTGGTTTACGGATGAGCTTCGGGGCTGGCGTTTCTTCGTCCGTGTTCACAAAACTACATATTTTAAAGGCATTAAAAAAAAAAAAAAAACACGTCAGCGATTGAACAATAATAGTAGATTAGTGTATTTAAAACGTTAAAATGCTTGCTTATTTGTGCTGCATTTTTGTGGAAACGAATAAGCTAGTAAAGACTGTTTCATATGGTCTCATCGTTTGAACCACGTTAGTTCAACAAAGTACGGCTGTTGTTAAAGACCTCACCAACTAATAACTTATGCTATTTAACTGATTAGAGTTCTCAAAAAAATGCAACTGTATTGAACATATAATCACTCATTTAATATTTTTTGTTCCCTGTCATTTCGCTGTATTTTCTGTTTGATTTAGCACAGGTTCCCTCTTACGTCATACTCCGAAAGTTCCCTTAGGCATTTGTGCGCATGCGCACTACTCATAAAGGGTGATTTAATAGAGGACGCACAAAAATACAGATTAAAATCATTTATATTTAGGTTAAATATAAGATATGACTTGTAGTGCATGTTAGCTTGCAAATTATGCCCAAGAACATAATTTATTATGCCATATGTCTTACTAACAAGCAACAATGCCTCTAACCACAGGTCACGTACGAAAAATAATGCCCCGTTTAAGGCATTCCACTCCACTGAAGGTGTGGAGCGGAAAATGAAAATAAATACGGCCTTTTAAAATTTAAATGTTCCAGCGATTTCATTCCGTCAACCCCTTAGAACACACCAAGAGCTAAACTCAGGTGTTTGCAAGTAGTTTTATTTAAAACGGAGAGAGCTGCCTTCAGCCAGTGTTTTCTGCTGTACTGACATGAGAGTCAAGCCTCCGAGCTCTCGGTCTGCGAACTACATCACTAAGCCTCTTTTAAAAGCATTTAAATAAAAACAGTCCAGCGACTGTACACAATGTAAACAGATTATCATTTTAAAGAGCTAAGCGCATATGAGCTGTTTTATGTGGTTTACGGATGAGCTTCGGGGCTGGCGTTTCTTCGTCCGTGTTCACAAAACTACATATTTTAAAGGCATTAAAAAAAAAATAAAAAAATAAAAAAAAAACACTCCAGCGATTGAACAATAATAGTAGATTAGTGTATTTAAAACGTTAAAATGCTTGCTTATTTGTGCTGCATTTTTGTGGAAACGAATAAGCTAGTAAAGACTGTTTCATATGGTCTCATCGTTTGAACCACGTTAGTTCAACAAAGTACGGCTGTTGTTAAAGACCTCACCAACTAATAACTTATGCTATTTAACTGATTAGAGTTCTCAAAAAAATGCAACTGTATTGAACATATAATCACTCATGTAATATTTTTTGTTCCCTGTCATTTCGCTGTATTTTCTGTTTGATTTAGCACAGGTTCCCTCTTACGTCATACTCCGAAAGTTCCCTTAGGCATTTGTGCGCATGCGCACTACTCATAAAGGGTGATTTAATAGAGGACGCACAAAAATACAGATTAAAATCATTTATATTTAGGTTAAATATAAGATATGACTTGTAGTGCATGTTAGCTTGCAAATTATGCCCAAGAACATAATTTATTATGCCATATGTCTTACTAACAAGCAACAATGCCTCTAACCACAGGTCACGTACGAAAAATAATGCCCCGTTTAAGGCATTCCACTCCACTGAAGGTGTGGAGCGGAAAATGAAAATAAATACGGCCTTTTAAAATTTAAATGTTCCAGCGATTTCATTCCGTCAACCCCTTAGAACACACCAAGAGCTAAACTCAGGTGTTTGCAAGTAGTTTTATTTAAAACGGAGAGAGCTGCCTTCAGCCAGTGTTTTCTGCTGTACTGACATGAGAGTCAAGGCTCCGAGCTCTCGGTCTGCGAACTACATCACTAAGCCTCTTTTAAAAGCATTTAAATAAAAACAGTCCAGCGACTGTACACAATGTAAACAGATTGTCATTTTAAAGAGCTAAGCGCATATGAGCTGTTTTATGTGGTTTACGGATGAGCTTCGGGGCTGGCGTTTCTTCGTCCGTGTTCACAAAACTACATATTTTAAAGGCATTAAAAAAAAAAAAAAAAACACGCCAGCGATTGAACAATAATAGTAGATTAGTGTATTTAAAACGTTAAAATGCTTGCTTATTTGTGCTGCATTTTTGTGGAAACGAATAAGCTAGTAAAGACTGTTTCATATGGTCTCATCGTTTGAACCACGTTAGTTCAACAAAGTACGGCTGTTGTTAAAGACCTCACCAACTAATAACTTATGCTATTTAACTGATTAGAGTTCTCAAAAAAATGCAACTGTATTGAACATATAATCACTCATTTAATATTTTTTGTTCCCTGTCATTTCGCTGTATTTTCTGTTTGATTTAGCACAGGTTCCCTCTTACGTCATACTCCGAAAGTTCCCTTAGGCATTTGTGCGCATGCGCACTACTCATAAAGGGTGATTTAATAGAGGACGCACAAAAATACAGATTAAAATCATTTATATTTAGGTTAAATATAAGATATGACTTGTAGTGCATGTTAGCTTGCAAATTATGCCCAAGAACATAATTTATTATGCCATATGTCTTACTAACAAGCAACAATGCCTCTAACCACAGGTCACGTACGAAAAATAATGCCCCGTTTAAGGCATTCCACTCCACTGAAGGTGTGGAGCGGAAAATGAAAATAAATACGGCCTTTTAAAATTTAAATGTTCCAGCGATTTCATTCCGTCAACCCCTTAGAACACAGCAAGAGCTAAACTCAGGTGTTTGCAAGTAGTTTTATTTAAAACGGAGAGAGCTGCCTTCAGCCAGTGTTTTCTGTTGTACTGACATGAGAGTCAAGGCTCCGAGCTCTCGGTCTGCGAACTACATCACTAAGCCTCTTTTAAAAGCATTTAAATAAAAACAGTCCAGCGACTGTACACAATGTAAACAGATTATCATTTTAAAGAGCTAAGCGCATATGAGCTGTTTTATGTGGTTTACGGATGAGCTTCGGGGCTGGCGTTTCTTCGTCCGTGTTCACAAAACTACATATTTTAAAGGCATTAAAAAAAAAAAAAAAAAAAAACACTCCAGCGATTGAACAATAATAGTAGATTAGTGTATTTAAAACGTTAAAATGCTTGCTTATTTGTGCTGCATTTTTGTGGAAACGAATAAGCTAGTAAAGACTGTTTCATATGGTCTCATCGTTTGAACCACGTTAGTTCAACAAAGTACGGCTGTTGTTAAAGACCTCACCAACTAATAACTTATGCTATTTAACTGATTAGAGTTCTCAAAAAAATGCAACTGTATTGAACATATAATCACTCATTTAATATTTTTTGTTCCCTGTCATTTCGCTGTATTTTCTGTTTGATTTAGCACAGGTTCCCTCTTACGTCATACTCCGAAAGTTCCCTTAGGCATTTGTGCGCATGCGCACTACTCATAAAGAGTGATTTAATAGAGGACGCACAAAAATACAGATTAAAATCATTTATATTTAGGTTAAATATAAGATATGACTTGTAGTGCATGTTAGCTTGCAAATTATGCCCAAGAACATAATTTATTATGCCATATGTCTTACTAACAAGCAATAATGCCTCTAACCACAGGTCACGTACGAAAAATAATGCCCCGTTTAAGGCATTCCACTCCACTGAAGGTGTGGAGCGGAAAATGAAAATAAATACGGCCCTTTAAAATTTAAATGTTCCAGCGATTTCATTCCGTCAACCCCTTAGATCACACCAAGAGCTAAACTCAGGTGTTTGCAAGTAGTTTTATTTAAAACGGAGAGAGCTGCCTTCAGCCAGTGTTTTCTGTTGTACTGACATGAGAGTCAAGGCTCCGAGCTCTCGGTCTGCGAACTACATCACTAAGCCTCTTTTAAAAGCATTTAAATAAAAACAGTCCAGCGACTGTACACAATGTAAACAGATTATCATTTTAAAGAGCTAAGCGCATATGAGCTGTTTTATGTGGTTTACGGATGAGCTTCGGAGCTGGCGTTTCTTCGTCCGTGTTCACAAAACTACATATTTTAAAGGCATTAAAAAAAAAAAAAAAAAACACTCCAGCGATTGAACAATAATAGTAGATTAGTGTATTTAAAACGTTAAAATGCTTGCTTATTTGTGCTGCATTTTTGTGGAAACGAATAAGCTAGTAAAGACTGTTTCATAATGGTCTCATCGTTTGAACCACGTTAGTTCAACAAAGTACGGCTGTTGTTAAAGACCTCACCAACTAATAACTTATGCTATTTAACTGATTAGAGTTCTCAAAAAAATGCAACTGTATTGAACATATAATCACTCATTTAATATTTTTTGTTCCCTGTCATTTCGCTGTATTTTCTGTTTGATTTAGCACAGGTTTCCTCTTACGTCATACTCCGAAAGTTCCCTTAGGCATTTGTGCGCATGCGCACTACTCATAAAGGGTGATTTAATAGAGGACGCACAAAAATACAGATTAAAATCATTTATATTTAGGTTAAATATAAGATATGACTTGTAGTGCATGTTAGCTTGCAAATTATGCCCAAGAACATAATTTATTATGCCATATGTCTTACTAACAAGCAATAATGCCTCTAACCACAGGTCACGTACGAAAAATAATGCCCCGTTTAAGGCATTCCACTCCACTGAAGGTGTGGAGCGGAAAATGAAAATAAATACGGCCCTTTAAAATTTAAATGTTCCAGCGATTTCATTCCGTCAACCCCTTAGATCACACCAAGAGCTAAACTCAGGTGTTTGCAAGTAGTTTTATTTAAAACGGAGAGAGCTGCCTTCAGCCAGTGTTTTCTGTTGTACTGACATGAGAGTCAAGGCTCCGAGCTCTCGGTCTGCGAACTACATCACTAAGCCTCTTTTAAAAGCATTTAAATAAAAACAGTCCAGCGACTGTACACAATGTAAACAGATTATCATTTTAAAGAGCTAAGCGCATATGAGCTGTTTTATGTGGTTTACGGATGAGCTTCGGAGCTGGCGTTTCTTCGTCCGTGTTCACAAAACTACATATTTTAAAGGCATTAAAAAAAAAAAAAAAAAACACTCCAGCGATTGAACAATAATAGTAGATTAGTGTATTTAAAACGTTAAAATGCTTGCTTATTTGTGCTGCATTTTTGTGGAAACGAATAAGCTAGTAAAGACTGTTTCATATGGTCTCATCGTTTGAACCACGTTAGTTCAACAAAGTACGGCTGTTGTTAAAGACCTCACCAACTAATAACTTATGCTATTTAACTGATTAGAGTTCTCAAAAAAATGCAACTGTATTGAACATATAATCACTCATGTAATATTTTTTGTTCCCTGTCATTTCGCTGTATTTTCTGTTTGATTTAGCACAGGTTCCCTCTTACGTCATACTCCGAAAGTTCCCTTAGGCATTTGTGCGCATGCGCACTACTCATAAAGGGTGATTTAATAGAGGACGCACAAAAATACAGATTAAAATCATTTATATTTAGGTTAAATATAAGATATGATTTGTAGTGCATGTTAGCTTGCAAATTATGCCCAAGAACATAATTTATTATGCCATATGTCTTACTAACAAGCAACAATGCCTCTAAACACAGGTCACGTACGAAAAATAATGCCCCGTTTAAGGCATTCCACTCCACTGAAGGTGTGGAGCGGAAAATGAAAATAAATACGGCCTTTTAAAATTTAAATGTTCCAGCGATTTCATTCCGTCAACCCCTTAGATCACACCAAGAGCTAAACTCAGGTGTTTGCAAGTAGTTTTATTTAAAACGGAGAGAGCTGCCTTCAGCCAGTGTTTTCTGTTGTACTGACATGAGAGTCAAGGCTCCGAGCTCTCGGTCTGCGAACTACATCACTAAGCCTCTTTTAAAAGCATTTAAATAAAAACAGTCCAGCGACTGTACACAATGTAAACAGATTATCATTTTAAAGAGCTAAGCGCATATGAGCTGTTTTATGTGGTTTACGGATGAGCTTCGGAGCTGGCGTTTCTTCGTCCGTGTTCACAAAACTACATATTTTAAAGGCATTAAAAAAAAAAAAAAAACACTCCAGCGATTGAACAATAATAGTAGATTAGTGTATTTAAAACGTTAAAATGCTTGCTTATTTGTGCTGCATTTTTGTGGAAACGAATAAGCTAGTAAAGACTGTTTCATAATGGTCTCATCGTTTGAACCACGTTAGTTCAACAAAGTACGGCTGTTGTTAAAGACCTCACCAACTAATAACTTATGCTAGAGTTCTCAAAAAAATGCAACTGTATTGAACATATAATCACTCATTTAATATTTTTTGTTCCCTGTCATTTCGCTGTATTTTCTGTTTGATTTAGCACAGGTTCCCTCTTACGTCATACTCCGAAAGTTCCCTTAGGCATTTGTGCGCATGCGCACTACTCATAAAGGGTGATTTAATAGAGGACGCACAAAAATACAGATTAAAATCATTTATATTTAGGTTAAATATAAGATATGACTTGTAGTGCATGTTAGCTTGCAAATTATGCCCAAGAACATAATTTATTATGCCATATGTCTTACTAACAAGCAACAATGCCTCTAAACACAGGTCACGTACGAAAAATAATGCCCCGTTCAAGGCATTCCACTCCACTGAAGGTGTGGAGCGGAAAATGAAAATAAATACGGCCTTTTAAAATTTAAATGTTCCAGCGATTTCATTCCGTCAACCCCTTAGAACACACCAAGAGCTAAACTCAGGTGTTTGCAAGTAGTTTTATTTAAAACGGAGAGAGCTGCCTTCAGCCAGTGTTTTCTGTTGTACTGACATGAGAGTCAAGGCTCCGAGCTCTCGGTCTGCGAACTACATCACTAAGCCTCTTTTAAAAGCATTTAAATAAAAACAGTCCAGCGACTGTACACAATGTAAACAGATTATCATTTTAAAGAGCTAAGCGCATATGAGCTGTTTTATGTGGTTTACGGATGAGCTTCGGGGCTGGCGTTTCTTCGTCCGTGTTCACAAAACTACATATTTTAAAGGCATTAAAAAAAACAAACAACAAAAAAAAAAAACACTCCAGCGATTGAACAATAATAGTAGATTAGTGTATTTAAAACGTTAAAATGCTTGCTTATTTGTGCTGCATTTTTGTGGAAACGAATAAGCTAGTAAAGACTGTTTCATATGGTCTCATCGTTTGAACCACGTTAGTTCAACAAAGTACGGCTGTTGTTAAAGACCTCACCAACTAATAACTTATGCTATTTAACTGATTAGAGTTCTCAAAAAAATGCAACTGTATTGAACATATAATCACTCATTTAATATTTTTTGTTCCCTGTCATTTCGCTGTATTTCCTGTTTGATTTAGCACAGGTTCCCTCTTACGTCATACTCCGAAAGTTCCCTTAGGCATTTGTGCGCATGCGCACTACTCATAAAGGGTGATTTAATAGAGGACGCACAAAAATACAGATTAAAATCATTTATATTTAGGTTAAATATAAGATATGACTTGTAGTGCATGTTAGCTTGCAAATTATGCCCAAGAACATAATTTATTATGCCATATGTCTTACTAACAAGCAATAATGCCTCTAACCACAGGTCACGTACGAAAAATAATGCCCCGTTTAAGGCATTCCACTCCACTGAAGGTGTGGAGCGGAAAATGAAAATAAATACGGCCCTTTAAAATTTAAATGTTCCAGCGATTTCATTCCGTCAACCCCTTAGATCACACCAAGAGCTAAACTCAGGTGTTTGCAAGTAGTTTTATTTAAAACGGAGAGAGCTGCCTTCAGCCAGTGTTTTCTGTTGTACTGACATGAGAGTCAAGGCTCCGAGCTCTCGGTCTGCGAACTACATCACTAAGCCTCTTTTAAAAGCATTTAAATAAAAACAGTCCAGCGACTGTACACAATGTAAACAGATTATCATTTTAAAGAGCTAAGCGCATATGAGCTGTTTTATGTGGTTTACGGATGAGCTTCGGAGCTGGCGTTTCTTCGTCCGTGTTCACAAAACTACATATTTTAAAGGCATTAAAAAAAAAAAAAAAAAACACTCCAGCGATTGAACAATAATAGTAGATTAGTGTATTGAAAACGTTAAAATGCTTGCTTATTTGTGCTGCATTTTTGTGGAAACGAATTAGCTAGTAAATACTGTTTCATGTATATGGTCTCATCGTTTGAACCACATAGTTCAACAAAGTACGGCCGTTTTTAATGACCTCACCAACTAATAACTTATGCTATTCAACTGATTAGAGTTCTCAAAAAAATGCAACTGTATTGAACATATAATCACTCATTTAATGTTTTTTATTCCCTGTCATTTCGCTGTATTTTCTGTTTGATTTAGCACAGGTTCCCTCTTACGTCATACTCGGAAAGTTCCCTTAGGCATTTGTGCGCATGCGCACTACTCATAAATGGTGCTTTATAGAGGACGCACAAAAATACTGAATAAAATCATTTATATTTAGGTTAAACGGAGGATATAGCTTGTACTGCATTATAGTGTAGCCAGTAACACCTAGTGTACAATAGATACTCTACTTCCCTTGTGTATCAATATGAATGATAGGACACACAGTAACAGGCCAGATCACCAGATTCGCTATGGAGGGCAAAAATTAGGCAATTAAATCAACACAAGGACCAGACAGACCAAGAGAATGACTTTACCAATGTAACTTTTTACTTTAAATTGAAATGAGTAAAATAATGGAATGTAATGACAGCAAAATGAATAAATAAAATAAAATACAATAATGAGTTCTTCTTTTTTCCTCCAGGAAAGTATGCTTTTTTTGGGGGTTATTTTCCAAACATCTATTTATGATGTATTTGTTCACTGGACTATTTATTTTGATATGTATAATATTACTTATATTTCAATTTATTTTACTTTAATACTGGTATATTTTAACTTCTGCTAGGTGGTTTCCTTTGAGGTTTAAATTGTTTCTTTGAATAAACCTGACTCAAAACAAAACCCACAATATGAAACAGCTGTAACAATCAGATTTGTATAACAAAAAAAAAAAAAACACTTGACTGTAAAAACTTACAGTAATTCAATGTAAACAATTTTAGTCCATGAAATGAGTGAGTGTCAGTGTGTGTGTATATGCAAATGTAACGAAAGTGCCTTGAAATCGAATGAATCCAACGAATGTAAAGTCTCTTGGTGCAGTAATGGTAGTGCATTTCTTGTGGTGTAATGTCCAACCAGGCACGGACAACTCTTTATAGAACTTAGTGGTAGAGTAACGGATGAGAAATACCACACAATAGATGAATCCCGTTGGTAACAGCAATTAAGGCACAGATCACAATGTAGAACAGAAATCCCTCTCGTCTCTGCCTACGGTTCCGGGTGGCTCGCCATCTCAGATCACAGTTTCAACCTCACAAAAAAAACTTGACCTGTTTACACAAACAGGATCACAAATATTTCAGACAATTTATATGACTGTATTACCCTCACAGCTCAAGAAAATGACATTTAAACACCAACAGTGATTATAAAAATACAATCTGAGCACTTTTGTCACTTAATGTGCAATTATAACATTCACATGTGTGATAATAATGCAGAGCTAGTAAGCATTTCATCACATACACCAGTACATTCTTAAGTGCATAGTATATTAACACACAACCTTTAACAGTAACTACATATACACTCACATAAACACATTAGAATGCCAATATAACACATTGACTCAAAATTACAACAAATTAAACATTGTTTGGTTTAAAACTCACCAAATCCGGGTGATATCAATATCAAATTATAAACCGCATCTGGAGATACAGGCCTCACGATCCACTAGCATCCGCTTCAATCATCAAACATCACACTTTTAATCTCTCTTCTGACACCCGCGATTTTCTAGCGTGTTTCTCTTCTCTCGCTATGCGTCTCATCACAGTGACATCACACAGAGCGCCGACCATATGACAAAACATTATGCTTTCTTTTTAGTTAAAAATTATTATTTTTTTAGTTTTCACTTTTCAGAATAGCCTTTTTTAGACTATTTTTAAAAGAAATTAATATTCTTTTGTGAAAATAAATTCATACTAATTTATAGTTAATTTCCTCTAACCAGCTCAATCCTAATATGGGTTACATTAGCTTGCAAATTATACCCAAGAACATAATTTATTAAGCCATATGTCTTACTAACAAGAAACAATGCCTCTAACCACAGGTCACGTACGAAAAATAATGCCCCGTTAAAGCCATTCAAAAATGAAAATAAATACGGCCTTTTAAAATTTAAATGTTCCAGCGATTTCATTCCATCAACCCCTTAGAACACACCAAGAGCTAATTTCAGGTGTTTGCGAGTAGTTTTATTTAAAACGGAGAGAGCTGACTTCAGCCAGTGTTTTCTGTTGTACTGACATGAGAGTCAAGGCTCCGAGCTCTCGGTCTGCGAACTACATCACTGAGCCTCTTTTAAAAGCATTTAAATAAAAACACTCCAGCGACTGTACGCAATGTAAACATAATATCATTTTAAAGAGCTATATTAAGCGCATATGAGCTGTTTTATATGGTTTACTGATGAGCTTCAGGGCTGGCGTTTCTTCGTCCGTGTTCACAAAACTACATATTTTAAAGGCATTAAAACAAATAAAAAATAAAAACACTCCAGCGATTGAACAGTACTAGTAGATTAGTGTATTGAAAACGTTAAAATGCTTGCTTATTTGTGCTGCAATTTTGTGGAAACGAATTAGCTAGTAAAGACTGTTTCATGAATATGGTCTCATCGTTTGAACCACATAGTTCAACAAAGTACGGCCGTTTTTAATGACCTCACCAACTAATAACTTATGCTATTTAACTGATTAGAGTTCTCAAAAAAAATGCAACTGTATTGAACATATAATCACTCATTTAATATTTTTTGTTCCCTGTCATTTCGCTGTATTTTCTGTTTGATTTAGCACAGGTTCCCTCTTACGTCATACTCCGAAAGTTCCCTTAGGCATTTGTGCGCATGCGCACTACTCATAAATGGTGCTTTATAGAGGACGCACAAAAATACTGAATAAAATCATTTATATTTAGGTTAAACGTAGGATATTGCTTGTACTGCATGTTAGCTTGCACATTATACCCAAGAACATAATTTATTAAGCCATATGTCTTACTAACACGAAACAATGCCACAGGTCACGTACGAAAAATAATGCCCCGTTTAGGCCATTCCACTCCACTGAAGGGGTGGAGCGGAAAAATGAAAATAAATACGGCCTTTTAAAATTTAAATGTTCCAGCGATTTCATTCCGACAACCCCTTTTAGAACACACCAAGAGCTAAAATCAGGTGTTTGCGAGTAGTTTTATTTAAAACGGAGAGAGCTGCCTTCAGCCAGTGTTTTCTGTTGTACTGACATGAGAGTCAAGGCTCCGAGCTCTCGGTCTGCGAACTACATCACTAAGCCTCTTTTAAAAGCATTTAAATAAAAACAGTCCAGCGACTGTACACAATGTAAACAGATTATCATTTTAAAGAGCTAAGCGCATATGAGCTGTTTTATGTGGTTTACGGATGAGCTTCGGGGCTGGCGTTTCTTCGTCCGTGTTCACAAAACTACATATTTTAAAGGCATTAAAAAAAAAAAATAATAAAAAAAAAAACACTTCAGCGATTGAACAATAATAGTAGATTACTGTATTTAAAACGTTAAAATGCTTGCTTATTTGTGCTGCATTTTTGTGGAAACGAATAAGCTAGTAAAGACTGTTTCATATGGTCTCATCGTTTGAACCACGTTAGTTCAACAAAGTACGGCTGTTGTTAAAGACCTCACCAACTAATAACTTATATGCTATTTAACTGATTAGAGTTCTCAAAAAAAATGCAACTGTATTGAACATATAATCACTCATTTAATATTTTTTGTTCCCTGTCATTTCGCTGTATTTTCTGTTTGATTTAGCACAGGTTCCCTCTTACGTCATACTCCGAAAGTTCCCTTAGGCATTTGTGCGCATGCGCACTACTCATAAAGGGTGATTTAATAGAGGACGCACAAAAATACAGATTAAAATCATTTATATTTAGGTTAAATATAAGATATGACTTGTAGTGCATGTTAGCTTGCAAATTATGCCCAAGAACATAATTTATTATGCCATATGTCTTACTAACAAGCAACAATGCCTCTAACCACAGGTCACGTACGAAAAATAATGCCCCGTTTAAGGCATATCCACTGAAGGTGTGGAGCTGAAAATGAAAATAAATACGGCCTTTTAAAATTTAAATGTTCCAGCGATTTCATTCCGTCAACCCCTTAGAACACAGCAAGAGCTAAACTCAGGTGTTTGCAAGTAGTTTTATTCAAAACGGAGAGAGCTGCCTTCAGCCAGTGTTTTCTGTTGTACTGACATGAGAGTCAAGGATTCGAGCTCTCGGTCTGCGAGCTACATCACTAAGCCTCTTTTAAAAGCATTTAAATAAAAACAGTCCAGCGACTGTACACAATGTAAACAGTTTATCATTTTAAAGAGCTAAGCGCATATGAGCTGTTTTATGTGGTTTACGGATGAGCTTCGGGGCTGGCGTTTCTTCGTCCGTGTTCACAAAACTACATATTTTAAAGGCATTAAAAAAAAAAAAAAAAAAAAAAACACTCCAGCGATTGAACAATAATAGTAGATTAGTGTATTTAAAACGTTAAAATGCTTGCTTATTTGTGCTGCATTTTTGTGGAAACGAATAAGCTAGTAAAGACTGTTTCATATGGTCTCATCGTTTGAACCACGTTAGTTCAACAAAGTACGGCTGTTGTTAAAGACCTCACCAACTAATAACTTATATGCTATTTAACTGATTAGAGTTCTCAAAAAAAATGCAACTGTATTGAACATATAATCACTCATTTAATATTTTTTGTTCCCTGTCATTTCGCTGTATTTTCTGTTTGATTTAGCACAGGTTCCCTCTTACGTCATACTCCGAAAGTTCCCTTAGGCATTTGTGCGCATGCGCACTACTCATAAAGGGTGATTTAATAGAGGACGCACAAAAATACAGATTAAAATCATTTATATTTAGGTTAAATATAAGATATGACTTGTAGTGCATGTTAGCTTGCAAATTATGCCCAAGAACATAATTTATTATGCCATATGTCTTACTAACAAGCAACAATGCCTCTAACCACAGGTCACGTACGAAAAATAATGCCCCGTTTAAGGCATATCCACTGAAGGTGTGGAGCTGAAAATGAAAATAAATACGGCCTTTTAAAATTTAAATGTTCCAGCGATTTCATTCCGTCAACCCCTTAGAACACAGCAAGAGCTAAACTCAGGTGTTTGCAAGTAGTTTTATTCAAAACGGAGAGAGCTGCCTTCAGCCAGTGTTTTCTGTTGTACTGACATGAGAGTCAAGGATTCGAGCTCTCGGTCTGCGAGCTACATCACTAAGCCTCTTTTAAAAGCATTTAAATAAAAACAGTCCAGCGACTGTACACAATGTAAACAGTTTATCATTTTAAAGAGCTAAGCGCATATGAGCTGTTTTATGTGGTTTACGGATGAGCTTCGGGGCTGGCGTTTCTTCGTCCGTGTTCACAAAACTACATATTTTAAAGGCATTAAAAAAAAAAAAAAAAAAAAAAAAAAACACTATAGCGATTGAACAATAATAGTAGATTAGTGTATTTAAAACGTTAAAATGCTTGCTTATTTGTGCTGCATTTTTGTGGAAACGAATAAGCTAGTAAAGACTGTTTCATATGGTCTCATCGTTTGAACCACGTTAGTTCAACAAAGTACGGCTGTTGTTAAAGACCTCACCAACTAATAACTTATGCTATTTAACTGATTAGAGTTCTCAAAAAAATGCAACTGTATTGAACATATAATCACTCATTTAATATTTTTTGTTCCCTGTCATTTCGCTGTATTTCCTGTTTGATTTAGCACAGGTTCCCTCTTACGTCATACTCCGAAAGTTCCCTTAGGCATTTGTGCGCATGCGCACTACTCATAAAGGGTGATTTAATAGAGGACGCACAAAAATACAGATTAAAATCATTTATATTTAGGTTAAATATAAGATATGACTTGTAGTGCATGTTAGCTTGCAAATTATGCCCAAGAACATAATTTATTATGCCATATGTCTTACTAACAAGCAATAATGCCTCTAACCACAGGTCACGTACGAAAAATAATGCCCCGTTTAAGGCATTCCACTCCACTGAAGGTGTGGAGCGGAAAATGAAAATAAATACGGCCCTTTAAAATTTAAATGTTCCAGCGATTTCATTCCGTCAACCCCTTAGATCACACCAAGAGCTAAACTCAGGTGTTTGCAAGTAGTTTTATTTAAAACGGAGAGAGCTGCCTTCAGCCAGTGTTTTCTGTTGTACTGACATGAGAGTCAAGGCTCCGAGCTCTCGGTCTGCGAACTACATCACTAAGCCTCTTTTAAAAGCATTTAAATAAAAACAGTCCAGCGACTGTACACAATGTAAACAGATTATCATTTTAAAGAGCTAAGCGCATATGAGCTGTTTTATGTGGTTTACGGATGAGCTTCGGAGCTGGCGTTTCTTCGTCCGTGTTCACAAAACTACATATTTTAAAGGCATTAAAAAAAAAAAAAAAAAAACACTCCAGCGATTGAACAATAATAGTAGATTAGTGTATTTAAAACGTTAAAATGCTTGCTTATTTGTGCTGCATTTTTGTGGAAACGAATAAGCTAGTAAAGACTGTTTCATAATGGTCTCATCGTTTGAACCACGTTAGTTCAACAAAGTACGGCTGTTGTTAAAGACCTCACCAACTAATAACTTATGCTATTTAACTGATTAGAGTTCTCAAAAAAATGCAACTGTATTGAACATATAATCACTCATTTAATATTTTTTGTTCCCTGTCATTTCGCTGTATTTTCTGTTTGATTTAGCACAGGTTCCCTCTTACGTCATACTCCGAAAGTTCCCTTAGGCATTTGTGCGCATGCGCACTACTCATAAAGGGTGATTTAATAGAGGACGCACAAAAATACAGATTAAAATCATTTATATTTAGGTTAAATATAAGATATGATTTGTAGTGCATGTTGGCTTGCAAATTATGCCCAAGAACATAATTTATTATGCCATATGTCTTACTAACAAGCAACAATGCCTCTAAACACAGGTCACGTACGAAAAATAATGCCCCATTTAAGGCATTCCACTCCACTAAAGGTGTGGAGCGGAAAATGAAATTAAATACGGCCCTTTAAAATTTAAATGTTCCAGCGATTTCATTCCGTCAACCCCTTAGATCACACCAAGAGCTAAACTCAGGTGTTTGCAAGTAGTTTTATTTAAAACGGAGAGAGCTGCCTTCAGCCAGTGTTTTCTGTTGTACTGACATGAGAGTCAAGGCTCCGAGCTCTCGGTCTGCGAACTACATCACTAAGCCTCTTTTAAAAGCATTTAAATAAAAACAGTCCAGCGACTGTACACAATGTAAACAGATTATCATTTTAAAGAGCTAAGCGCATATGAGCTGTTTTATGTGGTTTACGGATGAGCTTCGGAGCTGGCGTTTCTTCGTCCGTGTTCACAAAACTACATATTTTAAAGGCATTAAAAAAAAAAAAAAAAAAAAACACTCCAGCGATTGAACAATAATAGTAGATTAGTGTATTTAAAACGTTAAAATGCTTGCTTATTTGTGCTGCATTTTTGTGGAAACGAATAAGCTAGTAAAGACTGTTTCATAATGGTCTCATCGTTTGAACCACGTTAGTTCAACAAAGTACGGCTGTTGTTAAAGACCTCACCAACTAATAACTTATGCTATTTAACTGATTAGAGTTCTCAAAAAAATGCAACTGTATTGAACATATAATCACTCATTTAATATTTTTTGTTCCCTGTCATTTCGCTGTATTTTCTGTTTGATTTAGCACAGGTTCCCTCTTACGTCATACTCCGAAAGTTCCCTTAGGCATTTGTGCGCATGCGCACTACTCATAAAGGGTGATTTAATAGAGGACGCACAAAAATACAGATTAAAATCATTTATATTTAGGTTAAATATAAGATATGATTTGTAGTGCATGTTAGCTTGCAAATTATGCCCAAGAACATAATTTATTATGCCATATGTCTTACTAACAAGCAACAATGCCTCTAAACACAGGTCACGTACGAAAAATAATGCCCCGTTTAAGGCATTCCACTCCACTGAAGGTGTGGAGCGGAAAATGAAAATAAATACGGCCTTTTAAAATTTAAATGTTCCAGCGATTTCATTCCGTCAACCCCTTAGAACACACCAAGAGCTAAACTCAGGTGTTTGCAAGTAGTTTTATTTAAAACGGAGAGAGCTGCCTTCAGCCAGTGTTTTCTGTTGTACTGACATGAGAGTCAAGGCTCCGAGCTCTCGGTCTGCGAACTACATCACTAAGCCTCTTTTAAAAGCATTTAAATAAAAACAGTCCAGCGACTACACAATGTAAACAGATTATCATTTTAAAGAGCTAAGCGCATATGAGCTGTTTTATGTGGTTTACGGATGAGCTTCGGGGCTGGCGTTTCTTCGTCCGTGTTCACAAAACTACATATTTTAAAGGCATTAAAAAAAAAAAAAAAAAAAAAAAAACACTCCAGCGATTGAACAATAATAGTAGATTAGTGTATTTAAAACGTTAAAATGCTTGCTTATTTGTGCTGCATTTTTGTGGAAACGAATAAGCTAGTAAAGACTGTTTCATATGGTCTCATCGTTTGAACCACGTTAGTTCAACAAAGTACGGCTGTTGTTAAAGACCTCACCAACTAATAACTTATGCTATTTAACTGATTAGAGTTCTCAAAAAAATGCAACTGTATTGAACATATAATCACTCATTTAATATTTTTTGTTCCCTGTCATTTCGCTGTATTTTCTGTTTGATTTAGCACAGGTTTCCTCTTACGTCATACTCCGAAAGTTCCCTTAGGCATTTGTGCGCATGCGCACTACTCATAAAGGGTGATTTAATAGAGGACGCACAAAAATACAGATTAAAATCATTTATATTTAGGTTAAATATAAGATATGACTTGTAGTGCATGTTAGCTTGCAAATTATGCCCAAGAACATAATTTATTATGCCATATGTCTTACTAACAAGCAATAATGCCTCTAACCACAGGTCACGTACGAAAAATAATGCCCCGTTTAAGGCATTCCACTCCACTGAAGGTGTGGAGCGGAAAATGAAAATAAATACGGCCCTTTAAAATTTAAATGTTCCAGCGATTTCATTCCGTCAACCCCTTAGATCACACCAAGAGCTAAACTCAGGTGTTTGCAAGTAGTTTTATTTAAAACGGAGAGAGCTGCCTTCAGCCAGTGTTTTCTGTTGTACTGACATGAGAGTCAAGGCTCCGAGCTCTCGGTCTGCGAACTACATCACTAAGCCTCTTTTAAAAGCATTTAAATAAAAACAGTCCAGCGACTGTACACAATGTAAACAGATTATCATTTTAAAGAGCTAAGCGCATATGAGCTGTTTTATGTGGTTTACGGATGAGCTTCGGAGCTGGCGTTTCTTCGTCCGTGTTCACAAAACTACATATTTTAAAGGCATTAAAGAAAAAAAAAAAAAAAAAAAAAAAAAAAACACTCCAGCGATTGAACAATAATAGTAGATTAGTGTATTTAAAACGTTAAAATGCTTGCTTATTTGTGCTGCATTTTTGTGGAAACGAATAAGCTAGTAAAGACTGTTTCATAATGGTCTCATCGTTTGAACCACGTTAGTTCAACAAAGTACGGCTGTTGTTAAAGACCTCACCAACTAATAACTTATGCTATTTAACTGATTAGAGTTCTCAAAAAAATGCAACTGTATTGAACATATAATCACTCATTTAATATTTTTTGTTCCCTGTCATTTCGCTGTATTTTCTGTTTGATTTAGCACAGGTTCCCTCTTACGTCATACTCCGAAAGTTCCCTTAGGCATTTGTGCGCATGCGCACTACTCATAAAGGGTGATTTAATAGAGGACGCACAAAAATACAGATTAAAATCATTTATATTTAGGTTAAATATAAGATATGATTTGTAGTGCATGTTGGCTTGCAAATTATGCCCAAGAACATAATTTATTATGCCATATGTCTTACTAACAAGCAACAATGCCTCTAAACACAGGTCACGTACGAAAAATAATGCCCCATTTAAGGCATTCCACTCCACTAAAGGTGTGGAGCGGAAAATGAAATTAAATACGGCCCTTTAAAATTTAAATGTTCCAGCGATTTCATTCCGTCAACCCCTTAGATCACACCAAGAGCTAAACTCAGGTGTTTGCAAGTAGTTTTATTTAAAACGGAGAGAGCTGCCTTCAGCCAGTGTTTTCTGTTGTACTGACATGAGAGTCAAGGCTCCGAGCTCTCGGTCTGCGAACTACATCACTAAGCCTCTTTTAAAAGCATTTAAATAAAAACAGTCCAGCGACTGTACACAATGTAAACAGATTATCATTTTAAAGAGCTAAGCGCATATGAGCTGTTTTATGTGGTTTACGGATGAGCTTCGGAGCTGGCGTTTCTTCGTCCGTGTTCACAAAACTACATATTTTAAAGGCATTAAAAAAAAAAAAAAACACTCCAGCGATTGAACAATAATAGTAGATTAGTGTATTTAAAACGTTAAAATGCTTGCTTATTTGTGCTGCATTTTTGTGGAAACGAATAAGCTAGTAAAGACTGTTTCATATGGTCTCATCGTTTGAACCACGTTAGTTCAACAAAGTACGGCTGTTGTTAAAGACCTCACCAACTAATAACTTATGCTATTTAACTGATTAGAGTTCTCAAAAAAATGCAACTGTATTGAACATATAATCACTCATTTAATATTTTTTGTTCCCTGTCATTTCGCTGTATTTTCTGTTTGATTTAGCACAGGTTTCCTCTTACGTCATACTCCGAAAGTTCCCTTAGGCATTTGTGCGCATGCGCACTACTCATAAAGGGTGATTTAATAGAGGACGCACAAAAATACAGATTAAAATCATTTATATTTAGGTTAAATATAAGATATGACTTGTAGTGCATGTTAGCTTGCAAATTATGCCCAAGAACATAATTTATTATGCCATATGTCTTACTAACAAGCAATAATGCCTCTAACCACAGGTCACGTACGAAAAATAATGCCCCGTTTAAGGCATTCCACTCCACTGAAGGTGTGGAGCGGAAAATGAAAATAAATACGGCCCTTTAAAATTTAAATGTTCCAGCGATTTCATTCCGTCAACCCCTTAGATCACACCAAGAGCTAAACTCAGGTGTTTGCAAGTAGTTTTATTTAAAACGGAGAGAGCTGCCTTCAGCCAGTGTTTTCTGTTGTACTGACATGAGAGTCAAGGCTCCGAGCTCTCGGTCTGCGAACTACATCACTAAGCCTCTTTTAAAAGCATTTAAATAAAAACAGTCCAGCGACTGTACACAATGTAAACAGATTATCATTTTAAAGAGCTAAGCGCATATGAGCTGTTTTATGTGGTTTACGGATGAGCTTCGGAGCTGGCGTTTCTTCGTCCGTGTTCACAAAACTACATATTTTAAAGGCATTAAAAAAAAAAAAAAAAAAACACTCCAGCGATTGAACAATAATAGTAGATTAGTGTATTTAAAACGTTAAAATGCTTGCTTATTTGTGCTGCATTTTTGTGGAAACGAATAAGCTAGTAAAGACTGTTTCATAATGGTCTCATCGTTTGAACCACGTTAGTTCAACAAAGTACGGCTGTTGTTAAAGACCTCACCAACTAATAACTTATGCTATTTAACTGATTAGAGTTCTCAAAAAATGCAACTGTATTGAACATATAATCACTCATTTAATATTTTTTGTTCCCTGTCATTTCGCTGTATTTTCTGTTTGATTTAGCACAGGTTCCCTCTTACGTCATACTCCGAAAGTTCCCTTAGGCATTTGTGCGCATGCGCACTACTCATAAAGGGTGATTTAATAGAGGACGCACAAAAATACAGATTAAAATCATTTATATTTAGGTTAAATATAAGATATGACTTGTAGTGCATGTTAGCTTGCAAATTATGCCCAAGAACATAATTTATTATGCCATATGTCTTACTAACAAGCAACAATGCCTCTAACCACAGGTCACGTACGAAAAATAATGCCCCGTTCAAGGCATTCCACTCCACTGAAGGTGTGGAGCGGAAAATGAAAATAAATACGGCCTTTTAAAATTTAAATGTTCCAGCGATTTCATTCCGTCAACCCCTTAGATCACACCAAGAGCTAAACTCAGGTGTTTGCAAGTAGTTTTATTTAAAACGGAGAGAGCTGCCTTCAGCCAGTGTTTTCTGTTGTACTGACATGAGAGTCAAGGCTCCGAGCTCTCGGTCTGCGAACTACATCACTAAGCCTCTTTTAAAAGCATTTAAATAAAAACAGTCCAGCGACTGTACACAATGTAAACAGATTATCATTTTAAAGAGCTAAGCGCATATGAGCTGTTTTATGTGGTTTACGGATGAGCTTCGGAGCTGGCGTTTCTTCGTCCGTGTTCACAAAACTACATATTTTAAAGGCATTAAAAAAAAAAAAAAAAAAACACTCCAGCGATTGAACAATAATAGTAGATTAGTGTATTTAAAACGTTAAAATGCTTGCTTATTTGTGCTGCATTTTTGTGGAAACGAATAAGCTAGTAAAGACTGTTTCATAATGGTCTCATCGTTTGAACCACGTTAGTTCAACAAAGTACGGCTGTTGTTAAAGACCTCACCAACTAATAACTTATGCTATTTAACTGATTAGAGTTCTCAAAAAAATGCAACTGTATTGAACATATAATCACTCATTTAATATTTTTTGTTCCCTGTCATTTCGCTGTATTTCCTGTTTGATTTAGCACAGGTTCCCTCTTACGTCATACTCCGAAAGTTCCCTTAGGCATTTGTGCGCATGCGCACTACTCATAAAGGGTGATTTAATAGAGGACGCACAAAAATACAGATTAAAATCATTTATATTTAGGTTAAATATAAGATATGACTTGTAGTGCATGTTAGCTTGCAAATTATGCCCAAGAACATAATTTATTATGCCATATGTCTTACTAACAAGCAACAATGCCTCTAACCACAGGTCACGTACGAAAAATAATGCCCCGTTTAAGGCATTCCACTCCACTGAAGGTGTGGAGCGGAAAATGAAAATAAATACGGCCTTTTAAAATTTAAATGTTCCAGCGATTTCATTCCGTCAACCCCTTAGAACACACCAAGAGCTAAACTCAGGTGTTTGCAAGTAGTTTTATTTAAAACGGAGAGAGCTGCCTTCAGCCAGTGTTTTCTGTTGTACTGACATGAGAGTCAAGGCTCCGAGCTCTCGGTCTGCGAACTACATCACTAAGCCTCTTTTAAAAGCATTTAAATAAAAACAGTCCAGCGACTGTACACAATGTAAACAGATTATCATTTTAAAGAGCTAAGCGCATATGAGCTGTTTTATGTGGTTTACGGATGAGCTTCGGGGCTGGCGTTTCTTCGTCCGTGTTCACAAAACTACATATTTTAAAGGCATTAAAAAAAAAAAAAAAACACGTCAGCGATTGAACAATAATAGTAGATTAGTGTATTTAAAACGTTAAAATGCTTGCTTATTTGTGCTGCATTTTTGTGGAAACGAATAAGCTAGTAAAGACTGTTTCATATGGTCTCATCGTTTGAACCACGTTAGTTCAACAAAGTACGGCTGTTGTTAAAGACCTCACCAACTAATAACTTATGCTATTTAACTGATTAGAGTTCTCAAAAAAATGCAACTGTATTGAACATATAATCACTCATTTAATATTTTTTGTTCCCTGTCATTTCGCTGTATTTTCTGTTTGATTTAGCACAGGTTCCCTCTTACGTCATACTCCGAAAGTTCCCTTAGGCATTTGTGCGCATGCGCACTACTCATAAAGGGTGATTTAATAGAGGACGCACAAAAATACAGATTAAAATCATTTATATTTAGGTTAAATATAAGATATGACTTGTAGTGCATGTTAGCTTGCAAATTATGCCCAAGAACATAATTTATTATGCCATATGTCTTACTAACAAGCAACAATGCCTCTAACCACAGGTCACGTACGAAAAATAATGCCCCGTTTAAGGCATTCCACTCCACTGAAGGTGTGGAGCGGAAAATGAAAATAAATACGGCCTTTTAAAATTTAAATGTTCCAGCGATTTCATTCCGTCAACCCCTTAGAACACACCAAGAGCTAAACTCAGGTGTTTGCAAGTAGTTTTATTTAAAACGGAGAGAGCTGCCTTCAGCCAGTGTTTTCTGCTGTACTGACATGAGAGTCAAGCCTCCGAGCTCTCGGTCTGCGAACTACATCACTAAGCCTCTTTTAAAAGCATTTAAATAAAAACAGTCCAGCGACTGTACACAATGTAAACAGATTATCATTTTAAAGAGCTAAGCGCATATGAGCTGTTTTATGTGGTTTACGGATGAGCTTCGGGGCTGGCGTTTCTTCGTCCGTGTTCACAAAACTACATATTTTAAAGGCATTAAAAAAAAAATAAAAAAATAAAAAAAAAACACTCCAGCGATTGAACAATAATAGTAGATTAGTGTATTTAAAACGTTAAAATGCTTGCTTATTTGTGCTGCATTTTTGTGGAAACGAATAAGCTAGTAAAGACTGTTTCATATGGTCTCATCGTTTGAACCACGTTAGTTCAACAAAGTACGGCTGTTGTTAAAGACCTCACCAACTAATAACTTATGCTATTTAACTGATTAGAGTTCTCAAAAAAATGCAACTGTATTGAACATATAATCACTCATGTAATATTTTTTGTTCCCTGTCATTTCGCTGTATTTTCTGTTTGATTTAGCACAGGTTCCCTCTTACGTCATACTCCGAAAGTTCCCTTAGGCATTTGTGCGCATGCGCACTACTCATAAAGGGTGATTTAATAGAGGACGCACAAAAATACAGATTAAAATCATTTATATTTAGGTTAAATATAAGATATGACTTGTAGTGCATGTTAGCTTGCAAATTATGCCCAAGAACATAATTTATTATGCCATATGTCTTACTAACAAGCAACAATGCCTCTAACCACAGGTCACGTACGAAAAATAATGCCCCGTTTAAGGCATTCCACTCCACTGAAGGTGTGGAGCGGAAAATGAAAATAAATACGGCCTTTTAAAATTTAAATGTTCCAGCGATTTCATTCCGTCAACCCCTTAGAACACACCAAGAGCTAAACTCAGGTGTTTGCAAGTAGTTTTATTTAAAACGGAGAGAGCTGCCTTCAGCCAGTGTTTTCTGCTGTACTGACATGAGAGTCAAGGCTCCGAGCTCTCGGTCTGCGAACTACATCACTAAGCCTCTTTTAAAAGCATTTAAATAAAAACAGTCCAGCGACTGTACACAATGTAAACAGATTGTCATTTTAAAGAGCTAAGCGCATATGAGCTGTTTTATGTGGTTTACGGATGAGCTTCGGGGCTGGCGTTTCTTCGTCCGTGTTCACAAAACTACATATTTTAAAGGCATTAAAAAAAAAAAAAAAAACACGCCAGCGATTGAACAATAATAGTAGATTAGTGTATTTAAAACGTTAAAATGCTTGCTTATTTGTGCTGCATTTTTGTGGAAACGAATAAGCTAGTAAAGACTGTTTCATATGGTCTCATCGTTTGAACCACGTTAGTTCAACAAAGTACGGCTGTTGTTAAAGACCTCACCAACTAATAACTTATGCTATTTAACTGATTAGAGTTCTCAAAAAAATGCAACTGTATTGAACATATAATCACTCATTTAATATTTTTTGTTCCCTGTCATTTCGCTGTATTTTCTGTTTGATTTAGCACAGGTTCCCTCTTACGTCATACTCCGAAAGTTCCCTTAGGCATTTGTGCGCATGCGCACTACTCATAAAGGGTGATTTAATAGAGGACGCACAAAAATACAGATTAAAATCATTTATATTTAGGTTAAATATAAGATATGACTTGTAGTGCATGTTAGCTTGCAAATTATGCCCAAGAACATAATTTATTATGCCATATGTCTTACTAACAAGCAACAATGCCTCTAACCACAGGTCACGTACGAAAAATAATGCCCCGTTTAAGGCATTCCACTCCACTGAAGGTGTGGAGCGGAAAATGAAAATAAATACGGCCTTTTAAAATTTAAATGTTCCAGCGATTTCATTCCGTCAACCCCTTAGAACACAGCAAGAGCTAAACTCAGGTGTTTGCAAGTAGTTTTATTTAAAACGGAGAGAGCTGCCTTCAGCCAGTGTTTTCTGTTGTACTGACATGAGAGTCAAGGCTCCGAGCTCTCGGTCTGCGAACTACATCACTAAGCCTCTTTTAAAAGCATTTAAATAAAAACAGTCCAGCGACTGTACACAATGTAAACAGATTATCATTTTAAAGAGCTAAGCGCATATGAGCTGTTTTATGTGGTTTACGGATGAGCTTCGGGGCTGGCGTTTCTTCGTCCGTGTTCACAAAACTACATATTTTAAAGGCATTAAAAAAAAAAAAAAAAAAAAACACTCCAGCGATTGAACAATAATAGTAGATTAGTGTATTTAAAACGTTAAAATGCTTGCTTATTTGTGCTGCATTTTTGTGGAAACGAATAAGCTAGTAAAGACTGTTTCATATGGTCTCATCGTTTGAACCACGTTAGTTCAACAAAGTACGGCTGTTGTTAAAGACCTCACCAACTAATAACTTATGCTATTTAACTGATTAGAGTTCTCAAAAAAATGCAACTGTATTGAACATATAATCACTCATTTAATATTTTTTGTTCCCTGTCATTTCGCTGTATTTTCTGTTTGATTTAGCACAGGTTCCCTCTTACGTCATACTCCGAAAGTTCCCTTAGGCATTTGTGCGCATGCGCACTACTCATAAAGAGTGATTTAATAGAGGACGCACAAAAATACAGATTAAAATCATTTATATTTAGGTTAAATATAAGATATGACTTGTAGTGCATGTTAGCTTGCAAATTATGCCCAAGAACATAATTTATTATGCCATATGTCTTACTAACAAGCAATAATGCCTCTAACCACAGGTCACGTACGAAAAATAATGCCCCGTTTAAGGCATTCCACTCCACTGAAGGTGTGGAGCGGAAAATGAAAATAAATACGGCCCTTTAAAATTTAAATGTTCCAGCGATTTCATTCCGTCAACCCCTTAGATCACACCAAGAGCTAAACTCAGGTGTTTGCAAGTAGTTTTATTTAAAACGGAGAGAGCTGCCTTCAGCCAGTGTTTTCTGTTGTACTGACATGAGAGTCAAGGCTCCGAGCTCTCGGTCTGCGAACTACATCACTAAGCCTCTTTTAAAAGCATTTAAATAAAAACAGTCCAGCGACTGTACACAATGTAAACAGATTATCATTTTAAAGAGCTAAGCGCATATGAGCTGTTTTATGTGGTTTACGGATGAGCTTCGGAGCTGGCGTTTCTTCGTCCGTGTTCACAAAACTACATATTTTAAAGGCATTAAAAAAAAAAAAAAAAAACACTCCAGCGATTGAACAATAATAGTAGATTAGTGTATTTAAAACGTTAAAATGCTTGCTTATTTGTGCTGCATTTTTGTGGAAACGAATAAGCTAGTAAAGACTGTTTCATAATGGTCTCATCGTTTGAACCACGTTAGTTCAACAAAGTACGGCTGTTGTTAAAGACCTCACCAACTAATAACTTATGCTATTTAACTGATTAGAGTTCTCAAAAAAATGCAACTGTATTGAACATATAATCACTCATTTAATATTTTTTGTTCCCTGTCATTTCGCTGTATTTTCTGTTTGATTTAGCACAGGTTTCCTCTTACGTCATACTCCGAAAGTTCCCTTAGGCATTTGTGCGCATGCGCACTACTCATAAAGGGTGATTTAATAGAGGACGCACAAAAATACAGATTAAAATCATTTATATTTAGGTTAAATATAAGATATGACTTGTAGTGCATGTTAGCTTGCAAATTATGCCCAAGAACATAATTTATTATGCCATATGTCTTACTAACAAGCAATAATGCCTCTAACCACAGGTCACGTACGAAAAATAATGCCCCGTTTAAGGCATTCCACTCCACTGAAGGTGTGGAGCGGAAAATGAAAATAAATACGGCCCTTTAAAATTTAAATGTTCCAGCGATTTCATTCCGTCAACCCCTTAGATCACACCAAGAGCTAAACTCAGGTGTTTGCAAGTAGTTTTATTTAAAACGGAGAGAGCTGCCTTCAGCCAGTGTTTTCTGTTGTACTGACATGAGAGTCAAGGCTCCGAGCTCTCGGTCTGCGAACTACATCACTAAGCCTCTTTTAAAAGCATTTAAATAAAAACAGTCCAGCGACTGTACACAATGTAAACAGATTATCATTTTAAAGAGCTAAGCGCATATGAGCTGTTTTATGTGGTTTACGGATGAGCTTCGGAGCTGGCGTTTCTTCGTCCGTGTTCACAAAACTACATATTTTAAAGGCATTAAAAAAAAAAAAAAAAAAACACTCCAGCGATTGAACAATAATAGTAGATTAGTGTATTTAAAACGTTAAAATGCTTGCTTATTTGTGCTGCATTTTTGTGGAAACGAATAAGCTAGTAAAGACTGTTTCATAATGGTCTCATCGTTTGAACCACGTTAGTTCAACAAAGTACGGCTTTTGTTAAAGACCTCACCAACTAATAACTTATGCTATTTAACTGATTAGAGTTCTCAAAAAAATGCAACTGTATTGAACATATAATCACTCATTTAATATTTTTTGTTCCCTGTCATTTCGCTGTATTTTCTGTTTGATTTAGCACAGGTTCCCTCTTACGTCATACTCCGAAAGTTCCCTTAGGCATTTGTGCGCATGCGCACTACTCATAAAGGGTGATTTAATAGAGGACGCACAAAAATACAGATTAAAATCATTTATATTTAGGTTAAATATAAGATATGATTTGTAGTGCATGTTAGCTTGCAAATTATGCCCAAGAACATAATTTATTATGCCATATGTCTTACTAACAAGCAACAATGCCTCTAAACACAGGTCACGTACGAAAAATAATGCCCCGTTTAAGGCATTCCACTCCACTGAAGGTGTGGAGCGGAAAATGAAAATAAATACGGCCTTTTAAAATTTAAATGTTCCAGCGATTTCATTCCGTCAACCCCTTAGAACACACCAAGAGCTAAACTCAGGTGTTTGCAAGTAGTTTTATTTAAAACGGAGAGAGCTGCCTTCAGCCAGTGTTTTCTGTTGTACTGACATGAGAGTCAAGGCTCCGAGCTCTCGGTCTGCGAACTACATCACTAAGCCTCTTTTAAAAGCATTTAAATAAAAACAGTCCAGCGACTACACAATGTAAACAGATTATCATTTTAAAGAGCTAAGCGCATATGAGCTGTTTTATGTGGTTTACGGATGAGCTTCGGGGCTGGCGTTTCTTCGTCCGTGTTCACAAAACTACATATTTTAAAGGCATTAAAAAAAAAAAAAAAAAAAACACTCCAGCGATTGAACAATAATAGTAGATTAGTGTATTTAAAACGTTAAAATGCTTGCTTATTTGTGCTGCATTTTTGTGGAAACGAATAAGCTAGTAAAGACTGTTTCATATGGTCTCATCGTTTGAACCACGTTAGTTCAACAAAGTACGGCTGTTGTTAAAGACCTCACCAACTAATAACTTATGCTATTTAACTGATTAGAGTTCTCAAAAAAATGCAACTGTATTGAACATATAATCACTCATTTAATATTTTTTGTTCCCTGTCATTTCGCTGTATTTTCTGTTTGATTTAGCACAGGTTTCCTCTTACGTCATACTCCGAAAGTTCCCTTAGGCATTTGTGCGCATGCGCACTACTCATAAAGGGTGATTTAATAGAGGACGCACAAAAATACAGATTAAAATCATTTATATTTAGGTTAAATATAAGATATGACTTGTAGTGCATGTTAGCTTGCAAATTATGCCCAAGAACATAATTTATTATGCCATATGTCTTACTAACAAGCAATAATGCCTCTAACCACAGGTCACGTACGAAAAATAATGCCCCGTTTAAGGCATTCCACTCCACTGAAGGTGTGGAGCGGAAAATGAAAATAAATACGGCCCTTTAAAATTTAAATGTTCCAGCGATTTCATTCCGTCAACCCCTTAGATCACACCAAGAGCTAAA
Source organism: Garra rufa (assembly GCF_049309525.1). Taxonomy (NCBI): domain Eukaryota; kingdom Metazoa; phylum Chordata; class Actinopteri; order Cypriniformes; family Cyprinidae; genus Garra; species Garra rufa. The sequence continues at coordinate 216,144 of NW_027394287.1, forward strand.
CTCAGGTGTTTGCAAGTAGTTTTATTTAAAACGGAGAGAGCTGCCTTCAGCCAGTGTTTTCTGTTGTACTGACATGAGAGTCAAGGCTCCGAGCTCTCGGTCTGCGAACTACATCACTAAGCCTCTTTTAAAAGCATTTAAATAAAAACAGTCCAGCGACTGTACACAATGTAAACAGATTATCATTTTAAAGAGCTAAGCGCATATGAGCTGTTTTATGTGGTTTACGGATGAGCTTCGGAGCTGGCGTTTCTTCGTCCGTGTTCACAAAACTACATATTTTAAAGGCATTAAAAAAAAAAAAAAAAAAAACACTCCAGCGATTGAACAATAATAGTAGATTAGTGTATTTAAAACGTTAAAATGCTTGCTTATTTGTGCTGCATTTTTGTGGAAACGAATAAGCTAGTAAAGACTGTTTCATAATGGTCTCATCGTTTGAACCACGTTAGTTCAACAAAGTACGGCTGTTGTTAAAGACCTCACCAACTAATAACTTATGCTATTTAACTGATTAGAGTTCTCAAAAAATGCAACTGTATTGAACATATAATCACTCATTTAATATTTTTTGTTCCCTGTCATTTCGCTGTATTTTCTGTTTGATTTAGCACAGGTTCCCTCTTACGTCATACTCCGAAAGTTCCCTTAGGCATTTGTGCGCATGCGCACTACTCATAAAGGGTGATTTAATAGAGGACGCACAAAAATACAGATTAAAATCATTTATATTTAGGTTAAATATAAGATATGACTTGTAGTGCATGTTAGCTTGCAAATTATGCCCAAGAACATAATTTATTATGCCATATGTCTTACTAACAAGCAACAATGCCTCTAACCACAGGTCACGTACGAAAAATAATGCCCCGTTCAAGGCATTCCACTCCACTGAAGGTGTGGAGCGGAAAATGAAAATAAATACGGCCTTTTAAAATTTAAATGTTCCAGCGATTTCATTCCGTCAACCCCTTAGATCACACCAAGAGCTAAACTCAGGTGTTTGCAAGTAGTTTTATTTAAAACGGAGAGAGCTGCCTTCAGCCAGTGTTTTCTGTTGTACTGACATGAGAGTCAAGGCTCCGAGCTCTCGGTCTGCGAACTACATCACTAAGCCTCTTTTAAAAGCATTTAAATAAAAACAGTCCAGCGACTGTACACAATGTAAACAGATTATCATTTTAAAGAGCTAAGCGCATATGAGCTGTTTTATGTGGTTTACGGATGAGCTTCGGAGCTGGCGTTTCTTCGTCCGTGTTCACAAAACTACATATTTTAAAGGCATTAAAAAAAAAAAAAAAAAAAACACTCCAGCGATTGAACAATAATAGTAGATTAGTGTATTTAAAACGTTAAAATGCTTGCTTATTTGTGCTGCATTTTTGTGGAAACGAATAAGCTAGTAAAGACTGTTTCATAATGGTCTCATCGTTTGAACCACGTTAGTTCAACAAAGTACGGCTGTTGTTAAAGACCTCACCAACTAATAACTTATGCTATTTAACTGATTAGAGTTCTCAAAAAAATGCAACTGTATTGAACATATAATCACTCATTTAATATTTTTTGTTCCCTGTCATTTCGCTGTATTTCCTGTTTGATTTAGCACAGGTTCCCTCTTACGTCATACTCCGAAAGTTCCCTTAGGCATTTGTGCGCATGCGCACTACTCATAAAGGGTGATTTAATAGAGGACGCACAAAAATACAGATTAAAATCATTTATATTTAGGTTAAATATAAGATATGACTTGTAGTGCATGTTAGCTTGCAAATTATGCCCAAGAACATAATTTATTATGCCATATGTCTTACTAACAAGCAACAATGCCTCTAACCACAGGTCACGTACGAAAAATAATGCCCCGTTTAAGGCATTCCACTCCACTGAAGGTGTGGAGCGGAAAATGAAAATAAATACGGCCTTTTAAAATTTAAATGTTCCAGCGATTTCATTCCGTCAACCCCTTAGAACACACCAAGAGCTAAACTCAGGTGTTTGCAAGTAGTTTTATTTAAAACGGAGAGAGCTGCCTTCAGCCAGTGTTTTCTGTTGTACTGACATGAGAGTCAAGGCTCCGAGCTCTCGGTCTGCGAACTACATCACTAAGCCTCTTTTAAAAGCATTTAAATAAAAACAGTCCAGCGACTGTACACAATGTAAACAGATTATCATTTTAAAGAGCTAAGCGCATATGAGCTGTTTTATGTGGTTTACGGATGAGCTTCGGGGCTGGCGTTTCTTCGTCCGTGTTCACAAAACTACATATTTTAAAGGCATTAAAAAAAAAAAAAAAACACGTCAGCGATTGAACAATAATAGTAGATTAGTGTATTTAAAACGTTAAAATGCTTGCTTATTTGTGCTGCATTTTTGTGGAAACGAATAAGCTAGTAAAGACTGTTTCATATGGTCTCATCGTTTGAACCACGTTAGTTCAACAAAGTACGGCTGTTGTTAAAGACCTCACCAACTAATAACTTATGCTATTTAACTGATTAGAGTTCTCAAAAAAATGCAACTGTATTGAACATATAATCACTCATTTAATATTTTTTGTTCCCTGTCATTTCGCTGTATTTTCTGTTTGATTTAGCACAGGTTCCCTCTTACGTCATACTCCGAAAGTTCCCTTAGGCATTTGTGCGCATGCGCACTACTCATAAAGGGTGATTTAATAGAGGACGCACAAAAATACAGATTAAAATCATTTATATTTAGGTTAAATATAAGATATGACTTGTAGTGCATGTTAGCTTGCAAATTATGCCCAAGAACATAATTTATTATGCCATATGTCTTACTAACAAGCAACAATGCCTCTAACCACAGGTCACGTACGAAAAATAATGCCCCGTTTAAGGCATTCCACTCCACTGAAGGTGTGGAGCGGAAAATGAAAATAAATACGGCCTTTTAAAATTTAAATGTTCCAGCGATTTCATTCCGTCAACCCCTTAGAACACACCAAGAGCTAAACTCAGGTGTTTGCAAGTAGTTTTATTTAAAACGGAGAGAGCTGCCTTCAGCCAGTGTTTTCTGCTGTACTGACATGAGAGTCAAGCCTCCGAGCTCTCGGTCTGCGAACTACATCACTAAGCCTCTTTTAAAAGCATTTAAATAAAAACAGTCCAGCGACTGTACACAATGTAAACAGATTATCATTTTAAAGAGCTAAGCGCATATGAGCTGTTTTATGTGGTTTACGGATGAGCTTCGGGGCTGGCGTTTCTTCGTCCGTGTTCACAAAACTACATATTTTAAAGGCATTAAAAAAAAAATAAAAAAATAAAAAAAAAACACTCCAGCGATTGAACAATAATAGTAGATTAGTGTATTTAAAACGTTAAAATGCTTGCTTATTTGTGCTGCATTTTTGTGGAAACGAATAAGCTAGTAAAGACTGTTTCATATGGTCTCATCGTTTGAACCACGTTAGTTCAACAAAGTACGGCTGTTGTTAAAGACCTCACCAACTAATAACTTATGCTATTTAACTGATTAGAGTTCTCAAAAAAATGCAACTGTATTGAACATATAATCACTCATGTAATATTTTTTGTTCCCTGTCATTTCGCTGTATTTTCTGTTTGATTTAGCACAGGTTCCCTCTTACGTCATACTCCGAAAGTTCCCTTAGGCATTTGTGCGCATGCGCACTACTCATAAAGGGTGATTTAATAGAGGACGCACAAAAATACAGATTAAAATCATTTATATTTAGGTTAAATATAAGATATGATTTGTAGTGCATGTTAGCTTGCAAATTATGCCCAAGAACATAATTTATTATGCCATATGTCTTACTAACAAGCAACAATGCCTCTAAACACAGGTCACGTACGAAAAATAATGCCCCGTTTAAGGCATTCCACTCCACTGAAGGTGTGGAGCGGAAAATGAAAATAAATACGGCCTTTTAAAATTTAAATGTTCCAGCGATTTCATTCCGTCAACCCCTTAGATCACACCAAGAGCTAAACTCAGGTGTTTGCAAGTAGTTTTATTTAAAACGGAGAGAGCTGCCTTCAGCCAGTGTTTTCTGTTGTACTGACATGAGAGTCAAGGCTCCGAGCTCTCGGTCTGCGAACTACATCACTAAGCCTCTTTTAAAAGCATTTAAATAAAAACAGTCCA